>NC_069503.1:549536906-549661906 GCF_027579735.1 Bombina bombina
AAAAATAATAATAATTTGAGTGGAGGTCACATGTTTCCTCCTGTCTAGAGTGGAGCTCCAGTCTGCAGCCAGACACCTTTGTAAAGATTTGGCGAGATTCCTCTGCATATCGGCGAGTTTTTGACAACCAGGCCCTTATTCACCAGATGTAATCTCATCTGAGGTGACAGAGAGACTCAGTCTAGTCTTTGTATTTTAACCCCCTTGGCAGGGATAAAATGCATAGTTAAAGGGATAGTAAACACCAAAAATGTTATTGTTTTACAAAGATAGATAATCCCTTTATTTACCATTTCCCAGTTTTACATAACCAACACGGTTTTAGAAATATACTTTTTACCTTTGTAATTACCTTGTATCAAATCTTCTGCATACAGCCTCCTTCTCTCAGAGCTTTTGACAGACTTGCATTTCAAGCAATTAGTGCTGACTCTTAAATAACTTCACGTGCATGTTTTAGCTATATGAAACACATGAACCAACGCCCTCTAGTTGTGAAAAACTGTTAAATGCATTCAGATGAATCGGCCGTCAAGGGCTTAGAAATAAGCATATGAGCCTACCTAGGTTTTGCTTTCAACTAAGAATAACAAGAGAACAAAGCAAATTTGATGATAAAAGTAAATTAGAAAGCTTTTTAAAATTACATACCCTATCTCAATCATGAAAGTTTAATTTGGACTTTACTATCCCTTTAAAAACTAGATTTTTTTAATTGATTTTTTATAAATTGAACATTTCATTCTTAAGCTAGAATGCATTTAAAAGGTGTGCATCCTTCATATATAATGTGCATAAATATCCAGATGGTCCTTAATTAAATGTGACAGCTATTTAAATGTGCATGAACAATATGTGCAAGTTTAGATCCCAGAGAATCAACACTGGGACTAAATCTAAACAGGCACAAATAAGTATGTGGCAACTATACCACCTCATTCCTTTAACTAGATGAATTGCAACATTCTCTCTCTAGTTCTCCTAGCAGAGCTTTATTGTTTGTGTAGCAAATACCCAGCCAGTAGCTGTATGATCATAATTTCATATTATAACAGCCTCATAATTTACCACACAGAAAAGGTCTGCTTCATTCCCACATAGAAAAATATATTTTTTTCAAACCTTTGGGCTTTTGATATTCTTTCAAATTATTCTGATTGATATAGGCCTTGATTCATGCTAATTATGCATAGCTTCTCTTATAAAGTGAGGTTGCTATAGTAACAACAGAGGAAGAACAGGTGCATAAAATGATGTGATATATTAAATGACTGTTGCCCTCTGCCTCTGATATGGAGATTGCCTTTCTCAAGGTTTATTTATAGCAGTTAGTAATTAATCCGTGTGAATCTCATTTCATTGACTATAGAATAAATGCAAAATAATTAAGAAGGTTCCTAATTATCCCCACACCTTTGATTCTGTGAATTTTGTCTCTATTAGAAATTATGAAAGTAAGAATTGTTAAGTTATCGTGTAGCTAGAGATACCATTATGTGAAATGCTGTGGTTATATCTTTTACAAATCACCTGCCTTTTCTTTTTAAATCTTAACTACAATGGAGTTCAATTTTGGTGAGAAAGTAAGAGTAAAATAGGTAAAGAACATCAATAATGAGACAGTAACATTTCATTTTTGTACAACTATTGTTACATGTGTATGTCAGAGAATTAAATTCATATTAAAATAAACAAAAAGGGCCATATTAAAGTGAAAGTAAATTTTAACAAACTGGATTAATGCTATGGATTCATTTTGTATCAAACTATGTAGTCGCTAACTTATTTTTTTTTTTAAATTTCGTGTCTAATTTCTAAATTTTTATGTTTGCTCGATCCTACCGTCTTGTAGGTTCCTTCCCTCCCCCCCCCTGCTCATTTCCTGGTTTTGCAGTTTTACATGTACCCGCTCTATATGTGGTCATCCGTGCTCGCTCTCGTTCAAGATTGATGACAACTAGTAACTTGCTCCGATCGATGTGTGCGTATGCAGTTACGTAATTAGCTGGGTTTCCCTGTTCGATTCAATGCGCATGCGTAACTCATGAACGCGCTTTTATACTCAGAGCTAATTCAGTGAGCTTTTCAGACGCCACTGGGGGACCAATCAATTAGTTGTAGTGAAAATTCGTCATCTTAAAACACTACATTTTTTTTAGCCGGGCGGAGGAACGGCGAGATAGTTTTGCAGATTGTAAGGTAAATAACTATGCTAAAGATACTTCTTTAAAAAAATGATGAATTAAAGTCATTCGCCTAGATTTAGAGTTCTGCGTTAGCCGTCAAAAGCAGCGTTAAGGGGTCCTAACGCTGCTTTTGGCCGCCCGCTGGTATTTAGAGTCAGGCAGGAAAGGGTCTAACGCTCGCTTTCAAGCCGCGACTTTTCCATACCACAGATCCCCTTATGCCAAATTGCGTATCCTATCTTTTCAATGTGATCTTCCTACAGCCGGTATTTAGAGTCTTGGCTGAAGTGAGCGGTAGAGCCTCTACCGACAAGACTCCAGCCGCAGAAAAAAGTCAGTAGTTAAGAGCTTTATGGGCTAACACCGGTTTATAAGGCTCTTAACTACAGTGCTCTAAAGTACACTAACACCCATAAACTACCTATGTACCCCTAAACCGAGGTCCCCCCACATCGCTGCCACTATAATAAATATTTTTAACCCCTAATCTGCCGACCGCACATCGCCGCCACCTACATTATCCCAATGAACCCCTAATCTGCTGCCCCTAACATCGCCAACACCTACATAATATTTATTAACCCCTAATCTGCCCCCCCAACGTCGCCGCTACCTAACTATACTTATTAACCCCTAATCTGCCGACCGGACCTCGCCGCCACTATAATAAATGTATTAACCCCTAAACCACCGCACTCACGCCTCGCAAACACTATAATAAATTGTATTAACCCCTAATCTGCCCTCCCTAACATCGCCGCCACCTAAATTCAAGTATTAACCCCTAATCTGCTGACCGGACCTCGCCGCTACTCTAATAAATGTATTAACCCCTAAAGCTAAAGTCTAACCCTAACCCTAACACCCCCCTAAGTTAAATATAATTTTAATCTAACGAAATAAATTAAATCTTATTAACTAAAGTATTCCTATTTAAAACTAAATACTTACCTGTAAAATAATATAATATAGCTACAATATAACGAATATTTATATTGTAGCTATTTTAAGATTTATATTTATTTTACAGGTAACTTTGTATTTGTATTTATTTTAACTAGGTACAATAGCTATTAAATAGTTATTAACTATTTAATAGCTACCTAGTTAAAATAATTACAAAATTACCTGTAAAATAAATCCTAACACTACACTATCAATAAATTAATTAAATAAATTACCTACAATTACATACAATTAAATAAACTAAATTACAAAAAATAAAAAAAGATTACAAGAATATTAGGCTAATTACACCTACTCTAAGCCCCCTAATAAAATAAAAAAGCCCCCCAAAATAATAAAGGTCCCTACCCTATTCTAAATTAAAAAGTAACCAGCTCTTTTACCAGCCCTTAAAAGGGCTTTTTGCAGGGCATGCCCCTAAGTAATCAGCTCTTTTGCCTGTAAAAAAAAATACAACCCCCCAACATTAAAACCCACCACCCACATACCCCTACCCTAACCCAAACCCCCCTTAAATAAACCTAACACTACCCCCCTGAAGATCTCCCTACCTTGAGTTGTCTTCACCCAGCCGGGCACTGATGGACCAAAAGAGGACATCCGGAGTGGCAGAAGTCTTCATCCTATCCGGGCAGAAGAGGATATCCGGACCGGCAGACATCTTCATCCAAGCGGCATCTTCTATCTTCATCCATCCGGAGCGAAGCGGTGCGGAGCCATCTTCTCCCAGCCGACGCGGATCCATCCTCTTCAACCGACGCCTTCTCGCCGAATGAAGGTTCCTTTAAATGACGTCATCCAAGATGGCATCCCTCGAATTCCGATTGGCTGATAGGATTCTATTAGCCAATCGGAATTAAGGTAGGAAAAATCTGATTGGCTGATCCAATCAGCCAATCAGATTGAGCTCGCATTCTATTGGCTGATCGGAACAGCCAATAGAATGCAAGCTCAATCTGATTGGCTGATTGGATCAGCCAATCGGATTGAACTTGAATCTGATTGGCTGATTTAATCATCCAATCAGATTTTTCCTACCTTAATTCCGATTGGCTGATAGAATCCTATCAGCCAATCGGAGTTCGAGGGACTCCATCTTGGATGACGTCATTTAAAGGAACCTTCATTCGGCGAGTAGGCGTCGGTTGAAGAGAATGGATCCGCGTTGGCTGGAAGAAGATGGCTCCGCTCCGATCCGTATGGATGAAGATAGAAGATGCCGCTTGGATGAAGATGTCTGCCGGTCCGGATGTCCTCTTCTGCCCCATCGGATGAAGACTTCGGCCCGGCTTGGTGAAGACGACTCAAGGTAGGGAGATTTTCAGGGGGGTAGTGTTAGGTTTATTTAAGGGGGGTTTGGGTTAGAGTAGGGGTATGTGGGTGGTGGGTTTTAATGTTGGGGGGGTTGTATTTTTTTTTACAGGCAAAAGAGCTGATTACTTAGGGGCCCCGCAAAAAGCCCTTTTAAGAGCTGGTAAAAGAGCTGGTTACTTTTTAATTTAGAATAGGGTAGGGACCTTTATTATTTTGGGGGGCTTTTTTATTTTATTAGGGGGCTTAGAGTAGGTGTAATTAGCTTAATATTCTTGTAATCTTTTTTTATTTTTTGTAATGTAGTGGTTTTTTTTTTTGTAATTTATTTTATTTAATTGTATGTAATTGTAGGTAGTTTATTTAATTAATTTATTGATAGTGTAGTGTTAGGTTTAATTGTAACTTAGGTTAGGATTTATTTTACAGGTAATTTTGTGTTTATTTTAGCTAGGTAGTTATTAAATAGTTAATAACTATTTAATAGCTATTGTACCTAGTTAAAATAAATACAAAGTTGCCTGTAAAATAAATATAAATCCTAAAATAGCTACAATATAATTATTCGTTATATTGTAGCTATATTAGGGTTTATTTTACAGGTAAGTATTTAGTTTTAAATAGGAATACTTTAGTTAATAAGATTTAATTTATTTTATTAGATTAAAATTATATTTAATTTAGGGGGGTGTTAGGGTTAGGGTTAGACTTAGCTTTAGGGGTTAATACATTTATTATAGTAGTGGAGAGGTCCGGTCGGCAGATTAGGGGTTAATACTTGAAGTTAGGTGGCGGCGACGTTGGGGGGGGCAGATTAGGCGTTAATACTATTTATTATAGGGATTGCGAGGCGGGAGTGTGGTGGTTTAGGGGTTAATAACTTTATTAGAGTAGCGGCGAGGTCCGGTCGGCAGATTAGGGGTTAATAAGTGTAGGTAAGGTAGCGGCGACGTTGGGGGGGCAGATTAGGGGTTAATAAATATAATATAGGGGTCGGCGATGTTAGGGGCAGCAGATTGGGGTACATAGGTATAATGTAGGTTGCGGCGTTGTCTGGAGCGGCAGATTAGGGGTTAATTGTGTAATGCAGGTGTCAGCGATAGTGGGTCGGCAGATTAGGGGTTAATAAGTGTAAGGTTAGGGGTGTTTAGACTCTGGGTTCATGTTAGGGTGTTAGGTGCATACTTAGAAAGTGTTTCCCCATAGGAAACAATGGGGCTGCGTTAGGAGCTGAACGCTGCTTTTTTGCAGGTGTTAGGTTTTTTTTCATCCCAAACTGCCCCATTGTTTCCTATGGGGGAATCGTGCACGAGCACGTTTTGCCAGCTTACCGCTACCGTAAGCAATTCTGGTATTGAGGGTTGAAGTGGCGTTTCATTCGGCTCAACGCACCCTTTTTGGAGCCTAACGCAGCCCTTCAGACAACTCTAAATACCAGTGTTGTCTTAAGGGTGCGTTGGGAAAAAAAGCTGCGTTAGCTACGCGGGTCTTTACCAACAAAACTCTAAATCTAGCCAATAATATTTAAAGATGTATATTTATGTTCAGCAAAGAGATGATCGATAGTTGACTTTCACTTTAAGAGTGGCGTTGTTTAAAGGAACATTCCATTCAAACTTTTCTGTCAAATAAAGCATTAAATACATATTAAAATATTCTAAGTAAAATCTGTAAAATCTGTTTATTTGGTATTTGAAGCTAAGATGACGTGCATGTGTGAGTAAAACTAGACCCTAGGGCCTGATTGGTCACTGGCTGATAAGTATAACTTTAAAAGCTCTATTTATTGAAAGTGATATGCCTCTAGAGCATAAAAACAAACAGGCTTCATTCTCAGAACATCTATTTTGAACCAAAAACAAAAAACTAATACATTTTAAAATACCATCTTTTAGATGCAATAATGAAAAATAATGTTAATATAGAGTTCTGAGGTTGCGGTAATCATTGTAGCGTAAATTGGGATTGTGCTCACGCGTTCGCATTTGCTTTCAACCAAGGGAATTTAAATTGTGTGCAAGCAGCCGCGAAAACCCGATATCGCTCCCGCACAAACGTTATCTCTCCACTTGTAATATAGCCCTTAAACTGGTGATTTGGGGGTAGGTGTGTTTTATGTTTTAATAAGGACACTTATTTTTTATGTTGGGGCTGGTGTGTTTTTGCTATCGCTGATAGGTTAGTTTCTCATAACACATACCACATTGGCTCATAAACTAGATCAGTGGCGCCCATGATGGGAAATACTTTTCTGATAAAAGATGGAATTGGTGGCCACAATATTACACATATGTTGGTAATGCCTTCTATCTGCTGTTAATTCTATATATGGGCTAGATAACAAGTGGCATGCTAACGTTAACTGGTGTGCGCATTACAAGTTTAAAGTAAATCCGAGCGCAAACTATATTTGCGCTCATCATGTTAATGCGACTGAAGACCTTGCATAATGGGTAAGGGCATAAAATATTACATAAATACATTATCTTCAATGGAGAGCGCAACTTAAAAAAAAAACTAATACCTATTATCCATGCACTAACCTGACACTGCATTAGACCTATAGCGCTAACCCGAAAGTGAATAATAAATATTGTACATTCCTATTTCTTCACATAGGATAAAATGTTCTTTTTATTTTTACATATATCTGATGTTTTTTGTAAAATATATACCTATACCTATATACAGTATCTATGTGAATGTATACAGGTATAGATATATATACAGATATATTTAGAAATATAAAAAACATTTTCTTCTAAGTGAAGAACATTGGAATGTAAAATATTTACAGTAAAAAACATAATTCATATTAAAGGCATATGAAACCCACTTTTTTATTTTCTTTCATGATTCAGATAGAGAATGCGATTTTAAGCAACTTTCTAATTTACTCCTATTATCGATTTTTCTTCGTTCTCTAGGTATCTTTATTTGAATAGCAGGAATGTACGCTTAGGAGCTGGCCCATTTTTGGTTCAGAACCAGGGTAGTGCTTGCTGATTGGTGGCTAAATGTAAGCACTACCCAGGGTGTTGAACCAAAAAAATTAGCCGGCTCCTATGCTTACATTCCTGCTTTTTCAAGTAAAGATAACAAGAGAACGAAGAAAAATTGATAATAGGAGTAAATTAGAAATTTGTTTAAAATTGCATGCTCTATCTAAATCATGAAATAAAAAAATTGGGCTTAAATATCCCTTTAATATTTAATTTATTTCCAGGTATTTGAGTGGAAAGAGCCCCAAAGTATATATACATATGTAAACACATTTATACATATGTATATATACACATTTAGCCACGTGTGTATGTGTATGTATATATATATATATATATATATATATATATATATATACATACATACATACATACATACATACACACATACATACATACATACATACATACACACATACATACACACATATATATATAAATATATATATATATATATATATATATATATATATATATATATATATATATATATATACATACAACTTCAACAGGTAAGTCCAGCACCTTTCTTTATGCTCTTATTTCAGCATTTTTTCAGCATGTTTCAGCATACTTTTCATTGTTGGAGTAGTGCACGTATGCTAAGTGGGGTCTGCCAGCCCACATATATAGATATAGTGAAACAAATAGCGTCAGCACTTATTGATAAAAAAATATCCATTCCTTATTGAGGTAACAAACAAAGTTAAAAACAGCGACGTTTCGAGTCAACACAGACCCTTAGTCATGCATGACTAAGGGTCTGTGTTGACTCGAAATGTCACTGTTTTTAACTTTGTTTGTTACCTCAATAAAGAATGGATATTTTTTATCAATAAGTGCTGACCTCATTTTGTTTCACTATATATATATATATATATATATATATATATATATATATATATATATATATATATATATATTTATATTTATTATAGCCCTTTCTATTCAAACACCTTGTCATATACCATATATCTTTTCACCCATTTAAATAATTTGTATTAATATTTATATGAATATTTGTTAATAGATAGTGTATATATGTGTAACACTTTATTTTAATGTGCAACTTTTTATATAGCCCTAATCCTTTACACGCCCTAACCCTTTACACAAGTTGAGCTAACCTGACAAGTGCAAATTTAGTTTGCGTTTGCGTTTACTTTCAACTTGTTATATGTGCTATATATAAGTTAACAATAGCGTGCCACTTGTAATATAGCCCATAATGAGCCACATAGCCCACTGCAAATTACCCCGCTACATTATTAACCCCTAAAATGCCACATAGCCCACCACAAATGACTCTGCTACATTATTAACCCCCTAACCGCAAAATAGCCCACTGCAAATTAACCTGCTACACTATTAGCCCCGTAACAACAATGGTCTCAATCTCAAACTACTCCATAACCTATTAACCCCCTAGCCACCACAACCCCCCATCACAATACATAAAAAAACTTATCCTTAAAAACATTGTCCTAAACAAGGTCATTTTGTAGGTAATTGTCTTAAAGCAATTCATATATTTTGCAGAAAAAAATCCTATCCTTAAAAACCCAACCTAAAAAAAAAAGCCTACCTCTAAACCCCAAAGATGGTGCTCACCAACTTGAATCCAACTCCTAGGTGGGCAGGTACTACTCCAAGACAGCGCTCCTCTTCTATCTTTATCCATGGGTCCTTCTTGCATCTTCAGCCATGGCCGCCCTTCGCTGGGGATATCCTCTTCCATCCAACCGGTCTTCATCCATCTTCTGATCTTTTCATCTTTGGATCTTCCTTTGCCAACATCCATTTAATGCGGTCACAACCAAACACTGAAGTTTGAATGTGAGGTTCAACCTTATGTAGGGGTGCCCTTGCATTTCTATTTACTGATTTTCAAATCCAAATTAAAATCAACCAATAGAATACGTTTTTTCTATTGGCTGATTTGAATTTGGATTTGAAAATCAGCCAACCTCGTATTTAAGCTTTAGTGTGTAACGCTGACCCCATGAATAGGACATTGGCGATGGAAGATCCAAAGAAAAGAAGATCGAAGATGGATGAAGAGGACATCCACAGTGGAGTGCCATGGATGAAGATAGAAGAGGAGTAACTGCCAACCTAGCTTTTAGTGGTAGGCTTTTTTGGGTAGGTTTTTGGATGGGTGTTTTATTCTACAAAATGCCCTTTTATAGGAAAGTTGTTGTTTTTTTTTTTAGATTAGTTTTTTTTTTCCTGTGCAAAAGAGCTTGATCAATTTAGGGCACTGATTTTCAAACCTGTCCTCAGACCTCCCTAACAGGCCACATTTTGTTGATATCTGAATAGAGCACAGGTGAAATAATCAGCTGATTAGTAAACATGGTTATTTTATCTGTTCTCATCCAAGGTAATCCTAAAAACCTGGTCTGTTGGGGAGGCCTGAGGACAGGTTTGAAAACCAGTGATTTAGGGCAATGCTCTACTTTGCCAAACAAAATGCCCTTTTTAGGATAGGGTTATTTTAAACGTAGGTTTTGTTTTATAGGATAGGGTTTTTTTGCTTAGGTTTTTTTAGATAGGGGTTTTTAAGTTTAGAATTTGTTTAAATATATGGATTTTTTAATGCAATAGAGCTCTATCATTTTAAGGCAATTCCCTGCTAAAAAGCCCATAATCAGGGACATTTTTAGTTCAAGTTAAGCATATGGGGGTTTTTTTAAGCAGAAGAGCTATAATCATGAGAAGGTTGAGAATAGATGTGCTAAAGCTACTTGCTTATGGATTAATGTTTGAGAGCTATTTCCACTCTTGGTACTACCATTCCCATGGAGGAAAGCACCTCTTTTAGAGATTCAATGAACTGCAAAATGGAGTCTTTCCTGAGAAAGCTCTTTCTTCAGACAGGTCTTCTGCCTAAATCAGCAGTATCTATCCGTGTGGCAGGGGCCTTCTGGTGTAATTATTTCTTCACAATGGTTTCTGAAAAGTCCTTTGCAGAGGATCTTCAGAATTGCTTTAAAGCCCTTAAACACCTTTATATGTGATGCAGTAATGGACATCATCAAGATTGATGTCAAGAACATGTCTATGTTAGTTTTTGCAAGAAGGGCATTATGGTTAAAAGTGTGGACAGCAGATGTGGTTTCAATAAATAGGTTAATGTTTCTTTCCTTCCAAGGGAAGATTCTATTTGGTTCTGATTTGGACTCAATTATTAAAACTGTTACTGGTGGGAAAGGAGCTTTCTCCCTCAGGACAAGACATCTAAGGGAAAGAACAGACCAAAAAATAGGTTTAATTCCTTTCATTCCTCTGGAAATCAAAACCTGAGCCTTTTAAGCTGGCCTGGAAGTCTGTTTCTTCATGGGCAAAGAACAAGCAGTCCAAAATGTGCATCGCCAATACAACATCTGCATGAAGGTGAGGCCCCCAGACCAGATTTTGTTCTGGTAGAGTTCAGACTGCGTCTTTTTCAGGAATACAGAAAACGTTATATAAAATCAGAAAGCGCCAATTCAGGCACAAATACCCAAGAAAAAGAGAGCAAACAAATAGAATACTATAAAGAATTTTATTCTTCAACACATGTTAAAAGAGATCCTAAAAATATAACTATACATATGTAAAAAATAGCAATAATGATCGCATTGATTAAAAATTATATCTTATACAAGAATTCAGAGTGTAAATATATATATATGATTGGCCAATCTCTAATATGTAATGTTAGTATTTTTAAAAAGTCACGTTGATTGGAGTAGCCATGTTAGTCCAGAGATTTAGATATCAAAATAACAAGAGTATTGCATTGAGCAATGATACTTTTTTTATTGGACTAACTATACATTTATAAGATGACAAGCTTTCGGAAGAGTTCCTTCCTTTATCAAGTCTGAAGCAATACTAACCAATTCAATGGAATTTACAGATTGTATCTTAAAACACAGAATAGCTAAGAAGACAGTGCAGGGAGAGGAGGAGGTGTCGTAAAAATCATGAGGGGGGCTTAGGTAACAGGCAGACAGTGTCCAGTGTAGGAGAACAGACAGGGGAAATATATAGCTTTACATAGAGCATATACTGACATAAAGTTATATATCAACATTGAATCAATATCTATAGAGATGTGAAACTTAAGAAATAATGAAAACATTACCATTAAGCCTGCGGACAAGGGAGGAGCAGTGGTGATCATGAATACACAGGACTACATCACAGAGGGAAATAGACAATTATCAGATCAAACTTATTACAAAAAACTAGAAAAGGACCCCACCCAGGAATACACTTTGCAACTTAGAAAACTAATTAAAACATTCCCTAAACACACGCAACATAAACTGGACAAACTGGTGCCCTCTAACCCAAGCATAGGGACATTCTACATGCTCCCAAAAATCCACAAACCAGGGAACCCAGGAAGACCAATAATAACAGGCATGGACACTCTGACTGAGCAACTATCGGGCCTAGTGGAGAATATTCTTAAGCCCTTAGTTATTAACACCACTAGCTTTATAAAAGACACCACTGATTTTCTTAACAAAATCAGCCAGATAACAGAATTGCCAGAGGATACTATACTTGTGACAATGGATGTGGAATCCCTGTACAGCAATATTCCACATAAAGATGGTATTGATGCCTGCTTAAACTTTCTTTCCTGCAACAGCCTTAACCAGACATATAGTGCTTCTACAGTCAGTAAACTTACAGAATTTATACTTACTCACAATTATTTCATCTTCAACCACTCCATCTACTTACAAATCATGGGAACAGCCATGGGCACCAAAATGGCACCACAGTACGCAAACCTCTTCATGGCTGACTTAGAACAGAGATTCCTAGCCACTCACCCTCACAAACCATTCAAATACTTTCGCTACATCGATGATATTTTCATCATATGGACAGAAGGAGAAAAAAACCTTGAACATTTTCATAAATCATTTAATCTATTTCATGCATCAATCAAGCTTAAAATGAACTTTTCTAGAGACTGTGTCAACTTCCTGGATACAACAATATCCATCACAAATGGCAAACTGCACTCATCTGTATACAGGAAACCAACAGATAGATGCAGCTACCTCCACAGCTCCAGCTCCCACCCCAATCACATTAAAAAATCCATAATCTACAGTCAGGCTACAAGATACCACAGAATTTGTTCAGATACCAAGGACCGTGACAAACACCTCATCACATTGTCCCAATCATTCAGAGAAAAAGGTTACAAAACAAGGATTATAAATAAAAAAATTAACTCTGCCCTCAATACCCCACGTGAACACTTACTACAATACAGGGAGAAGAAAAACATATCACGTATCCCACTAGTAGTCAAATACAACCCTGCTGTGGAAGGGATACGAAAAATCATAAAAGACTTACAGCCACTACTCTTAGAGGATCCCACACTCAAAAAAATCTTTCCAAAACCCCCAATCCTGGCATACAGACAAGCACCTAACCTAAAGCAGAAACTGGTACATAGGAAGCTACCCCTTGAGAAAAAGAACACTCAGAATGGAACCAAGTGCTGCTATAAAGCTCGCTGCAAACTGTGTCAACACGTTTGTGAAAGCAGCACAGTAAATCACAATAATAAATCTTACAACATTAAAGGGGCATATTCATGTATATCTGCAAATGTGGTATACATGATACATTGCACTGCATGTGAAATGGGATGCTATATTGGAGAAACAAGCCAAAAACTGCACCTTCGAATGAACTTACACAGACACTCAATCAAAAACCACTGTGAAACAAAATACTGCACCCCTGTTGGTCACCATTTCACCCAACCTGACCACTCCATCCAAAACCTCAAAATCAAAATTCTCAGAGGCAACTTCAATAACACCATGGAAAGAAAAACCTTTGAAATGAAAATGATAATGCACTTCAACCTGTTTAATTCTGGACTAAATGTGGACTCTGGATTCTTAACACATTATCAAAATTTTTTGTAATGTACTTTCATTTAGTCAATTACATTGTATATTCCACATTCTTTATACATAGGTACACAGGTAAGCCTATGTCCACACTTTTGTCTTTTCTTAACTTTTGTATTCCCCCTGTATATACAATTTCACATCTCTATAGATATTGATTCAATGTTGATATATAACTTTATGTCAGTATATGCTCTATGTAAAGCTATATATTTCCCCTGTCTGTTCTCCTACACTGGACACTGTCTGCCTGTTACCTAAGCCCCCCTCATGATTTTTACGACACCTCCTCCTCTCCCTGCACTGTCTTCTTAGCTATTCTGTGTTTTAAGATACAATCTGTAAATTCCATTGAATTGGTTAGTATTGCTTCAGACTTGATAAAGGAAGGAACTCTTCCGAAAGCTTGTCATCTTATAAATGTATAGTTAGTCCAATAAAAAAAGTATCATTGCTCAATGCAATACTCTTGTTATTTTGATGTTTTTAAAAAGCAACTGGTCAGACTAACTTTTCACTTGCTATTGTTAGCAGCTAAAATAATAACATATATCACAGTATCAGTCACAATATAGGGTTCTACTAACATGCTAAGAACATGTTAGCTTGGTCCACGATATAAAGCAATATAGTATTGTCTTCCGTTAATAGAGCTAGATAAGCATAAATATTTCCACAAAAGTTCAGATGTTTATACAAGATAGTGGTAATGTCCGTATTTTCTTTAGTGAAGCACAGTACTTTTGGGTGGTAGTGCTCTTACAAATACATTTGATACTACAGGTACCTGTTTGATGATCCTTTAAAAGTTCAGATTCTATGTGAAGTAAGCTGTCTTCCTTGTGAGGACCGATGCCTCCGTGTAAAGATAAATACCTCCAAATTAGCAGACCGATGTCTCTGCTGCAGCTGATCTTGAAGCCTCGCTAAATCCCCAGCTACAAACACTTCTGTCTACTCCTGAATTTGCGCCTGCTCCGGTCAGGGCGCTGATTGGTTTGGTGGTGTGGGAGTATCTGGTTTGAGCTCTGGGGTGCCGGCTCTACAGCTGATCCTTTCTTTTTTTCAAATGCACAGTAGGAGAGTAGACAGAAGTGTTTGTAGCTGGGGATTTAGCAAGGCTTCAAGATCAGCTGCAGCAGAGACATCGGTCTGCTAATTTGGAGGTATTTATCTTTACACGGAGGCATCGGTCCTCACAAGGAAGACAGCTTACTTCACATAGAAGCTGAACTTTTAAAGGATCATCAAACAGGTACCTGTAGTATCAAATGTATTTGTAAGAGCACTACCACCCAAAAGTACTGTGCTTCACTAAAGAAAATACGGACATTACCACTATCTTGTATAAACATCTGAACTTTTGTGGAAATATTTATGCTTATCTAGCTCTATTAACGGAAGACAATACTATATTGCTTTATATCGTGGACCAAGCTAACATGTTCTTAGCATTTTAGTAGAACCCTATATTGTGACTGATACTGTGATATATGTTATTATTTTAGCTGCTAACAATATCAAGTGAAAAGTTAGTCTGACCAGTTGCTTTTTAAAAATACTAACATTACATATTAGAGATTGGCCAATCATATATATATTTTTACACTCTGAATTCTTGTATAAGATATAATTTTTAATCAATGCGATCATTATTGCTATTTTTTACATATGTATAGTTATATTTTTAGGATCTCTTTTAACATTTGTTGAAGAATAAAATTATTTATAGTATTCTATTTGTTTGCTCTCTTTCTTGGGTATTTGTGCCTGAATTGGCGCTTTCTGATTTTATATAACGTTTTCTGTATGTCTTTTGCCCTGAGGATTTAGGAGAAATATCCCCTAAAATCTTAAAGCATTTATATCCAATTTTATGCGCAGTCTGTATAACCTTTTTGTAAAATTCCCTTAGGTCTTTTTCAGGAAGCCTGGTTCCAGGTAGTCCAGAACCCCTGGGTTCAAAACATCATATATAACAAAAAGTGAAGATGGCCGCATACGAAAAGGTTCTAATTCTTCAAGTTTGTTTAAAACATCTACAAAAGACTAACAGACAACAATATACACAATATTGCATTACTATGCCCTTTGGCCAATTCAATACAAAAATATCCACACTCTATCTAAATACATAGTTGCAAACATATTTCTGATGAGCAATATATAAATGTATCTTTATTATTTTTATCCAAATTGTAACCATCTATATAATAAATAAGCCTCAATTATACCTTCAATACACTATAATATAGATCTTTAATATTATATTTACTTTATCTCATGTTTGCTATAAAAAATGGACAAGCCAAAATCCTTGTTCATCTTTACTCGGCCTAATGCTTTCAATTTATAAATCCAATATAATTCACATTCTTTTAATAGTTTTACTCTATTACCCCCTCTTCTGGGTACCTGAATATAGTCAAATATTTGAAATCTTAATTGTGAATTATTGTGACCAGTCAGTATAAAATGTTCAACCACAGGGGATTTCAAATCTTTAGTTCTAATATTGGATTTATGTTCGGTAATCCTTTCCTGTATCTATTTTGAATATCAGACCCTAAGTGAGTAAAGGACATACTGGCTGAATCTGGAGCAGATAGAGAGTGATTCATGAGTGCAGTTTTAATTACACTTTTGAAAAAGTTTTGCACATAATAATAGAAGGAAGTTGAGCATTTTGCCTTTACACTATATAACTATATGACTATTGCTGACAGGAAGAGTCATAGGGGTAAATTTACTAAATGTCAAGCAGACATTATTATACTTATTAACCCCTAATCTGCTGCCACCAACGTCACCGCCACTATAATAAACATATTAACCCCTAAACTATCACACTCCCGCATCGCAAACACTAGTTAAATATTATTAACCCTTAATCTGCCGCCCCTAACATCTCCGCCACCTACCTACATCTATTAACCCCTATTTTGCCGCACCCAATGCCGCCGCCACTATACTAAATTTATTAACACCTAAACCTAAGTCTAACCCTAACACCCCCTAACTTAAATATAATTAAAATAAATCTAAATAAAATCTACTATTAATAACTAAATTATTCCTATTTAAAACTAAATACTTACCTGTAAAATAAACCCTAAGCTAGCTACAATATAACTAATATTTACATTGTAGCTAGCTTAGGGTTTTATTTTTATTTTACAGGCAAGTTTGTATTTATTTTAACTAGGTAAACTAGTTAGTAAATAGTTTTTAACTATTTACTAACTACCTAGCTAAAATAAATACAAATTTACCTGTAAAATAAAACCTAACCTGTCTTACAATAAAACCTACATTAAACTACAATTAAATAAATTACCTAAATTAAATACAATTACCTAAATTACACAAAATAAAAAACAAATGATCAGATATTTAAACTAATTACACCTAATCTAATAACCCTATCAAAATAAAAAAGCCCCCCCCCCCCCCCAAATAAAAAAAACCTCTAGCCTAAACTAAAATACCAATAGCCCTTAAAAGGGCCTTTTGCGGGGCATTACCCCAAAGAAATCAGCTTTTTTACCTGTAAAAAAAAATACAACCCCCCCCCCCCAACAAGTAAAACCCATTGAAACCTATTTTGAATATCAGGCCCTAAGTGAGTAAAGGACATACTGGCTGAATCTGGAGCAGATAGAGAGTTATTCATGAGTGCAGTTTTAATTAAACTTTTGAAAAAGTTTTGCACAGAATAATAGAAGGAAGTTGAGCATTTTACCTTTACACTATATAACTATATGACTATTGCTGACAGGAAGAGTCATAGGGGTAAATTTACTAAATGTCAAGCGGACATGATTCGCTATCGCAAAACAATTTTGGAACTATACTTCCCATGATGCTGAACCAGCATATCAGCTGGCTGAGCAACATGGGAAATGAAGTTCCAAAACTTCTACAAAGCGCTCACCAACACCGCTCCCCTCTACCTATCCTCTCTAATCAACAAGTATACTCCAGCCTGCCCACTAAGATCCAACAATGACCTGCTCCTTGCATCTGCGACTATCACCTCTTCTCATGCTAGACTGCAGAACTTCTGTCGGGCAGCACCTACCCTCTGGAACACTCTCCCTCGTGCTGTCAGACTTTGCCCTAATCTTTCTTCCTTTAAATGCTCTCTGAAGACTTTTCTGTTCATAGAAGCCTACCACCCAACTCAATCATATTTCTCTTACCTAACAAGATTTCCCTCATCTAACTCTGCATTAACATCTTTCTCAATCTTGCAGTCCTCACCTCCTGTTTCTCAACCTGCTACCCTTCTAGATTGTAAGTTCCCATGGGAAAAAGGGCCCTCAATTCCTCCTGTATGTGTTTGCAAATTTTGTCCTGTCTCTTAGAAATTTTATATTATTGTTTTATTTAAATGAATTGTATCTATGGACAGCACTGCGGAATATGATGGCGCTTCATAAATAAAGTATAATAATAATAATATTAATAATAACCTCTGGAGGGCCAAGTTTGAGGATGTCTGACCTAAGCTGTTAAATCCATGAGTAAATGGGTAGGATAAAAATTAAGGCAGGCACTTATTTACCATACACTGCAGTCAGAAGAATTTCCTGCCAGAAGCTGCCTCAGAAGAGACACAAATATCAAATGGCTAGTTTGATATTTGTGTCTCTAATCTGCCGCCCCCTAACTTAAATATAATTAAAATAAATCTAAATAAAATCTACTATTAATAACTAAATTATTCCTATTTAAAACTAAATACTTACCTATAAAATAAACCCTAAGCTAGCTACAATATAACTAATAGTTACACTGTAGCTAGCTTAGGGTTTTATTTTTATTTTACAGGCAAGTTTGTATTTATTTTAACTAGGTAAACTAGTTAGTAAATAGTTTTTAACTATTTACTAACTACCTAGCTAAAATAAATACAAATTTACCTGTAAAATAAAACCTAACCTGTCTTACAATAAAACCTACATTACACTACAATTAAATAAATTACCTAAATTAAATACAATTACCTAAATTACAAAAACACAAAATAAAAAACAAATGATCAGATATTTAAACTTATTACACCAAATCTAAGAGCCCTATCAAAATAAAAAAGCCCACCCCAAATAAAAAAAAAACCCTAGCCTAAACTAAACTACCAATAGCCTTTAAAAGGGCCTTTTGCCGGGCATTGCCCCAAAGAAATCAGCTTTTTTACCTGTAAAAAAAAATACAAACACCCCCCCAACAAGTAAAACCCACAACCCACACAACCAACTCCCCAAATAAAATCCTAACTAAAAAAAACTAAGCTCCCCATTGCCCTGAAAAGGGCATTTGGATGGGCATTGCCCTTAAAAGAGCATTTAGCTCTATTGCTGCCCAAACCCTAACCTAAAAATAATACCCACCCAATAAACCCTTAAAAAAACCTAACACTAGCCCCTGAAGATCCACTTACAGTTTTGAAGAGCCGACATCCATCCTCAACAAAGCCGGGAGAAGTCCTCAGCGAAGCAGGAAGAAGTCCTCAATGAAGCCGGGAGAAGTCTTCATCCAAGCCGGCAGAAATGGTCCTCCAGACAGGCAGAAGTCTTCATCCAAACGGCATCTTCTATCTTCATCCATCCGGCACGGAGCAGCTCCATCTTCAAGACATCCGACGCGGAGCATCCTCTTCTTTCCGACGACTAACGACGAATGAAGGTTCCTTTAAATGACGTCATCCAAGATGGCGTCCCTTGAATTCCGATTGGCTGATAGAATTCTATCAGCCAATCAGAATTAAAGGTGAAAAATTCCTATTGGCTGATGCAATCAGCCAATAGGATTGAGCTTCAATCCTATTGGCTGATCCAATCAGCCAATAGGATTGAGCGCATTCTATTGGTTGATTGGAACAACCAATAGAATGCAAGCTCAATCCTATTGGATGATTGGATCAGCCAACAGGATTGAAACTCAATCCTATTGGCTGATTGCATCAGCCAATAGGAATTTTTCACCTTTAATTCTGATTGGCTGATAGAATTCTATCAGCCAATCGGAATTCAAGGGACGCCATCTTGGATGACGTCATTTAAAGGAACCTTCATTCGTCGTTAGTCGTCGGAAAGAAGAGGATGCTCCGTGTCGGATGTCTTGAAGATGAAGCTGCTCCGTGCTGGATGGATTTAATAATGGGACTTCCATAGCACCGGTATTACAAGCTTTTTTTTGGAGGCCAAAAAGTGAGCGGTACAACCTATCCCGCAAGATTCGTAACGCATTCTAAAGTCAGTAGTTATGAGTTTTACACTACAAAGCCGTAGCATAAAACTCATAACTAAAGTGCTAAAAAGTACACTAACACCCATAAACTACCGATTAACCCCTAAACCGAGGCCCTCCCGCATCGCAAACACTAAAATAAATTTTTTAAACCCTAATCTGCCGCTCCCGATATCGCCGCCACTAGAATAAACATATTAACCCCTAAACCGCCGCACTCCCGCCTTGCAAACACTAGTTAAATATTAAAATAAAATTTTTAACCCCTAATCTGCCGCTCCCGATATCGCCGCCACTAGAATAAACATATTAACCCCTAAACCGCCGCACTCCCACCTTGCAAAATTTGAAGCCCCTAATCTGCCGCTCCCGATATCGCCGCCACTAGAATAAACATATTAACCCCTAAACCGCCGCACTCCCGCCTTGCAAACACTAGTTAAATATTTAACTAGGCGGGTCCAAGCTCTTTGCTAGGACCCTTCTAGCAAAATCCACAAAAGCCCATATCTATATAAATTAAACTCAACTGATGGCTCTCCAATGATGATACCAAAAAATAGCAGATCACTTTAGAGATTTTTACACACAACTCTATAATCTGCCAGTAGATACTTCCCCCACACATATGGTGCACATGAAAAATAGTTTCGGGAGGCCGACTTAAATAATAAGTCCCAAGCAAAAAGACCTCAATGAATTTACCTTAAGTTTTAATGGCCATTGGAGACCTCCCTCAGGGTAAAAGTCCAGGTCCAGACCCCCTAACCAACACATACTTTAAAACTTATAAGGACCTTTTAGCTCCTCATTTACTCTTATTATTCCACACACTAGAGAGAGTAAACAGCCTGCCCCCTTAGGCCCACATAGCTGTCATCTTAAAATCGGGACAGCCCCCAGAAACCCAGGTGGCTACAGACCTATCTCTCTTCTGAACTCAGACTTAAAAATCTTTGGTAAAATATTGTAAAAAAGAATTAACATAGTTCTCCGAGATCTGATCCACATGGATCAGGCGGGCCTTGTTCTGTGTTGGGAGGCAATAGACAATACTATCCGGGCTCTGGCAATGATGTCATATGCCAAATTTAAAAAAATAAAATCAGTCTTTGTTGCCACCGACGCGGAGAAGGCCTTCGTTCGTATTAGTTAGAACTTCTTGAGAGACACCCTAGAGTCTCTGGGATTCAGCCACAAAATGATCAGTAGAATCTTTGGTCTATATTCCTCCCTTTCGGCCAAAGTTAAAGCAAACGGTACACTATCTATCCCCTTTCACATCAATAACGGCATTCGCCGAGGCTGCCCCCTATTCTATTTATTCTCTCTATGGAAGTCCTTGCCTCACACATAAGATCAAACCATAATATCAGAGGTATACCAATTGGTCCTCATGATTTTAAAATTGCATTATACGCTGATGAAATCCTCTTTTCAGCTTCATCCCCCGAACATTCAATCCCTGAGATCCTCAGACAACTGAATACATTTGGAGAATCCTCCAATTTTTCAATCAGCCTTCAGAAGTCTGAGGTACTAAACATAACAATGAGACAAGGGGAATTTGATACCCTAAGTCAGATCTGCCCACTCAAACTCCAAAAAGAATACATTAAGTTCTGGGCAATTATCTCTCCCCTAACCCTACTATCCTCTTCAATAAAAACTTTAGGACCCTGCTTCATAACACACAGAAAGACCTCTCAGAATGGGCAGCCAAACCAATCTCGTGGTGGGGCAGAGTACAATCTATTAATGACAACATTACCAAGAATCCTATATATCCTACAAGCCCTCCCTACACACCTTCCAATTGGTACCTAGATCAATTACAGAACACAATTAACATCTTAATTTGGGGCAAACACAAACCTTGAATAGATCATCAGATGCCGGTGAACTGGGACTCCCTAACATCAGAGACTAATACATGGCAGTCACCCTCCAAAGAGTGTTTGATTGGCATGGCTCGGCGGACACTAAGGTATGGGTTTCCAGGGACTCTCACTTATTACAAGCCCCCAATGTCGGAGCTTTTTGTTGACTCCCAAGCGATCTCAGACCCCCCAGTGTTCATATCTTGATCTACATAAGCACCTCTTTCATATTTGGGACTAAATAGCATCCTCCATAAGTAACATCACAGCAAAGCACTCTCCACTTATTACCATACCACTAAATGCGGTTTTGAAAAAGGTTACTTCAGACTTCAAGATTGGGATCACACGCTTCCCTTAATAAAATGAATAGATAGGGAAAGACTTGGAGACTTAGGTGGTGGACAGTTTAAGAACTGGCTTAAATTTGCCCAAATCCAACACTAATCCAAATCCAAATCCATATAAATCTACCATTAAACCCCTTTGAGTCACTGTGTCTAAATAACACGGCAGTAAATATTTCACTAGCTATCTCACGGAAATATATACAAACCTTGGACAAGATATCCTCACCGGAATAGGCATGCAGATGGCAACGTGACCTAAACATCAATTTAAACAGGCAAGAATGGGATAGGATCTTTAATCATTCACGCAAATCATCCACTTCACCACAAATACTAGAACTAAATTACAATGTACTCCTCTGTTGGTACCTGACTCCCATCCTCCTGAGCTCCATCTATCCAGGAGTTGCTGGAAGGGCTGTGGGGACTGTGGTTCTCTCTTACACATGTGGTGGATAGTCTCATTGTGGCAATCTGTAGTCCCATTTTTGTAAAATATTTACTAAAGATTTCACATTAACTCCAAGACTCACCATACTCAATGACCTCCAAAAATCTTGCTGTAAGTATAAGACACAATTATTACAGATCTGGCTCAATGCAGCCCAATCTCTAATAGCTTGACACAGGAAATCCGTTTTGACCCCTTCAGAAAACATGTGGAAAGACATTGAGGTACTCTTGCATCTTGAAGAGTATGGCCTTCAAAAATACAACAAAAACACTCCTTTCCTTGAAATAAAGTTTATATGGAAAAAAAACCTCCATACCCCCCTGCCACAATTACCTCCCCTAGCCAGAACCTAATTTCATACACCCCATCAGAGTTGACACAAACATAAAAGATACCTAAAAGATAGGCTGCAAATTGAGTAATCTCTTCCTCTATCCCTCTCTTTCTTCCTCTTTCTCTCTTTCCCTCTCCCTTCCTCTCTTTCCTCACACACATCTTTTTCTCCCCTCCGTTGCATAAAATTCAAAAGGCGCAAACATGTGTTCAACACAAATATCAGAACATGAATCTGGGGCCCCCGACCCTGTGGGTAAAATCTTATTTTGATCTGAAGAGACAAATGCTACATTTCCAAGGCATTCCTACCAGGAGGAGGCAAAGTTTCCTAAACCTCAAAAGCCTTTAAAACCCCTCCTATCTCACTTATATCTTAGTTTGATGTATAGCCAAGTGATAAGGTGTTTAGAAGGAATAAAAGCCAAAATGAGGAGCAGGAAAAAAGAAGATGTGCTTAAGCAAAAAATCAACCCCAAACAGTTGGGGCTTGTGGAGTCTCTCCTCCATGAAAGAAATGAATCTATAAGGTGAGATATAAATTATGTTTTCTTTCATACAGGTGGTGAGGGTCCATGACCTATTACGTATGGTATATAATAACCAAGATGTGGCAGTTCACGAGCAACAATAAAGGGACAGATTAAAATAAAAACAGCTTTTTTCACTGAGAAATTAAATCCATAACCCAAAAATAATGTCTTTTATGAAAGAACTTAATACATACTCACAATTATCAATCTGAGACAACTGCCTGAAGGACCTTTTCACCAAAGGCTGCTTCTGACTAAGCAAAAATATCAAAATGGTAAAATTTATGCAGAGAAGGCCAAGTGGTCGCTTTGCAAATTTCATCAACTAAGGCCTCATTTTTGAAAAGCACAAGATGTGGCAACCAATCTTGAAGAATGAGCTGTAATTCTCTGTGGAAAGCCGGACCCACCTCCAAATAAGCTTTGTGAAGCAAAAACTTCAATTAAGAGGCTAAAGAAATAGCACAGGCTTTCTGTCCTTTCCTGGGACCAGAAAAAAGAACAAACAGACCAGAAGTCTGTCTGAAATCATTAGTAGCATCAACTTAATATTTCAATGATCAGTAGAATTTTTTGGATCAGGACACAAGGTGGGAATGAAAATGTTGTGTGAGGAAACAACTTTAGGAAAAATGTAAACGTAGTCCACAAAACAGCTTTATCTTTATGGGAAATCAAATGAGGAGACTAACAAGAGAGAGCAGACAGTTCAGAAACTCTTTTAGCAGAAGATATTGCCAAAAGATACAACACTTTCAATGAAAGTAGTGTAATGTCCAATTTATGCATAGGTTCAAAATGAGGAACCGGTAAAACCTTTAATACTAGGTTAAGACTCCAAGGAGGAAAAATCGGCCTAATAGGTTAAATCCTGAATAAAGCCTGAACAAAACAATGAACATCAGGAAGGTTGGCAATCTTCCATGAAATAATACAGAAAGAGCAGTGATTTATCCTTTCAAAGAACTGGCAGATAATCCTTTATTTAAACTATTATGCAAAAACTGCAGAATCCTAGGAATTCTAAAAGAATGCCAGGAATAATCATGGTCGATACACCACAAAATATGTTTTCCAAACTTTGTGATAAATTTTCCTAGAAACAGGCTTGTGAGCCTGAATCAGAGTGTTAATCATAGTAACATAGTAGATAAGGTTGAAAAAAGACTGAAGTCCATCGAGTTCAACCTATACAAATCTAAAATACTTACAAAAAGCTCCAGTTAAGCTTAAATAACCCCATTAAAATGTGACCCATTTAATACTAGCAATCATATCCATGAATTTTGTTTATATACAGAAATTTATCCAGACTATTTTTAAATGTATCAATGGTATTGGCATTCACTAACTCCTTTGGTAATGAGTTCCACAATTTTATTGCTCTTACAGTGAAAAAACGTTTCCGTTGCAGGAGATTAAATCTCCTTTCCTCCAACCTTACATTATGACCTCTTGTCAGAAACAATTTTCTTGGAATAAACAGAGCTTCTGCCATCTCTGTATATGGGCCTTGAATATATTTATATAAAGTAATCATGTCACCTCTCAAGCGCCTTTTTTCTAAAGAGAACAGACCCAGTTTGGATAGCCTCTCCTCATAGGTTAATTTCTCCAATCCCCTTATTAGCTTTGTGGCCCTTCTCTGAACTTTTTCTAGTTCTGCAATATCTTTTTTAGCAATCGGTCCCCAGAACTGCACTCCAAACTCAAGGTGAGGTCTTACCAGGGCTTTATATAATGACAGAATTATGCTTTCCTCCCTTGAATCAATGCCTCTTTTAATACATGCTAGTATCTTATTAGCCTTTGAAGCCGCTGCCCTGCATTGTGCACTCATCTTTAGATTGTTATCTATTACTACTCCCAAATCCCTTTCCTCCTGTGTTTGGCTAAGTCTTGTCCCATTTAAAAAATACGTAGCCTGCTTATTTTTACTTCCAAAATGTAGAACCTTGCATTTTTCCGTATTAAATCTAATTTTCCATTCACTTGCCCATAGTTCTAATTTTAGCAAATCCCTTTGTAAAGAGAGTTCATCCTGCTCTGACCTAATGACCTTACTTAACTTAGTATCATCGGCAAAAATAGAGATGTCGCTATTTAATCCTTGCTCCAAGTCATTTATAAAGATATTAAAAAGAACAGGGTCCAGTACTGATCCCTGGGGGACCACACTGATTACCTTTGTCCAATCTGAGTATGATCCATTTACTACTACTTGTTGCTCCCTATCTTTTATTCAGTTATTTATCCATGAGCTAACATTTTCAGCTATTCCCAGTCCCTTAATTTTGTGCATTAATCTCTCATGTGGCACTGTATCAAATGCCTTTGCAAAATCTAAGTATATCACATCAACTGATTCCCCTTTATCTATATTTTTACTTACTTCCTCGTAGAATCTAATTAGATTAGTTTGACATGATTTATTTCTCCTAAAGCCATGCTGATTAGAACTCATAATCTTGTTTACACGAATATGCTCATCAATATAATCCCTTCAAATATCTTCCCCACTATTGATGTCAGACTAACTGGTCTATAGCTTCCTGGATCATCCCTGCTTCCCTTTTTGAAGAGTGGCACCACATCAGCTTTATGCCAATCCTGGGGTACCATGCCTGAGGATAATAAGTCTTGAAAAATTAAGAGTAAAGGTTTGTCTATAACAGTGCTAAGTTCCCTTAACACCCTTGGGTGTATTCCATCTGGGCCTGGAGTTTTATTTACCTTAATATTTTCCAGTTTTTTCCTGATATCCTCTAAACAAAACCCAGTTAGTGGTATGGACTGGCATGTTCTATTCTGTTCCAAAGTATCATTCAATGGTTCCTCTCTTGTGTATACTGAAGAAAAAAACTGGTTTAGTACCTCAGCCTTCTCCCTGTCATTATTTATCATGCTACCCTCCACGCATTTTAATGTACCTACATTATCCTTCTTAGATTTTTTGCTATTTATGTACTTAAAGAACCTTTTAGGGTTAGACTTAGAATCCTTGGCAATTAATTTTTCATTTTCAATTTTGGCTAATTTGATTGCTTTTTTGCATGCTTTGTTACATTTCTTATAAATAAATAATCCTATATGTCTGAGAACTAAGCGTTCAATTTCCATGCCATCAAGTGCAGAGACTTTTGATCTAGATGGAAAAAGAGACCTTGAGACAGAAGGTCTGGTCATAGAGAAAGAGTCCATGGCGGGCAACTGAACATTTGGACCACCTATGCATACCAAATCCTATGAGGCCACGCTAGGGCTATTAGGTTTGCAAAAGACTGTTCCATTTTTATTTTGATAATCACTCTGGAGAGTAGGATCAGAGGGGGAAATATATACACAGGCTGGAAAGACCAGGAAACTGCTAGGGCAGGCCATCAGATCTATTTCTGGTAGGTCACAGTGTTTGAAAATCAGATAGAATACATCTGGGGGAAAGACGACTCTCCTGGATGTAGCGACTGACAACTGAGATAATCTGCCTCCCAGTTGTCTACACCTGGTATGTAAATTGCGGTAATGAGGCACGAATTGATTTTTGTCCAAGAGAGGATTCAAGATACTTCTATCATGGGTAGGGAACTGTGAGTTCCTCCTTGATGATTTACATAAGCTAATGCTGAAACATTGTCTGTCTGAAAACGGAGATAAGACTCCTTTTTCAATAAAGGCTAAGCCTGATGGCCCTGAAGAGAGTACATAGTTCCAAAACATTGATTGGTAACCTTGACTCCCGAGGATTTCAAACTCCTTGTGCTGTCAGAGATGCCCAGACAGCTCCCCAACCTGAAAGACTTTCATCTGTCATGATCACAGACCAGGTAGGACAAGCAAAAGAAGCCCCCTAACTAATAGACTGGTGATTCAGCCACTAAATCAGATATTGCTGCTTACTGGGATCTAAGAATAATCCTTGCACCATTGTCGAGGCATACAGAGCTGAAGAGATCTCATATGAAATTGAGCAAATAGAATTGTGTCTGAAGCTGCAACCATGAGGCCTAGTACTTCCATACACAGAGCCACTGAAGGGAATGAGAGAGACTGAAGGTTCAGACAAGATTATATAAATTTTATTTGTCTATTTTCAGTCAGGGAAAGAATCATGGACACTGAATCTATGTGTAAACCTAAAAAGGTGACCTTTGTCTGAGGAATCAAGGAACTCTTTGGTAAATTGATCCTCTAACCATGTCTGTGAAGAAACAACAACAGTTGTTTTGTGTGAAATTCTGCTAAATGAGAAGATTGAGCTAGTACCAATATATCGTCCAGTTAAGGAAATACTGCAATACCCTAAGCTTTGATTACAGATAAAAGGGCACTGAGAACCTTGGTAAATATTCTTGGAGCTGTAGTTAGACCAAACGGAAATTAACATACTTTTAAAGCAAATTAGTAATACTTTTCCACAGAGGAAAGCTTCATAAACTGGTAATAAACTGGGTGGATTTGGATGTGAAGGTAAGCATCCTGTAAATCTATTGTGGACATAAAGTGACCTAGTTGAACAAAAGGCAGAATAGTCCTGGTAGTGTCCATTTTGAAAGTTGGTATTATCACAAATTGTTTAGAGTTGTCAGATCCAGAATTGGTCTGAAAGAATCTTCCTTCTTTGGTACAATGAAGAGATGTGAATAAAATCCCATCCCCTGTTCCTGCAAAGGAACTGGAACAATTACTCCAATATATTCCAGATCTGAGACAGATTGTAGAAATGCTGTGATGTTTCGGAATATTGGTTGAGAATGAACCTCCCTGTGAGAGGTTTTTATTTTGAATCCAATTTG
This sequence comes from Bombina bombina, assembly GCF_027579735.1. Classification (NCBI taxonomy): domain Eukaryota; kingdom Metazoa; phylum Chordata; class Amphibia; order Anura; family Bombinatoridae; genus Bombina; species Bombina bombina. The sequence continues at coordinate 549,564,909 of NC_069503.1, forward strand.
ATTTTCCTGAGAAATTAACAGCATTTTAAAACTGTTTTAATCTGCACTCTACCAGTAATACTGGGTTGGGGGCCGTACCATTCATGTGGTCTTTGAGGCTGGATTAGATTTCTTATTCTGTTTGGATTTGGTCCTGTTTTAAGTAGGTCTCCAGACTGAGCCAGATGGTTTAAGGAGGAAAACCAAAAGATGATCCTTGATGGTGGTAAGAGTAAAAGACACCTTTATTGGTATAAAGTGAAACTCATACAAGAGCCAAACATGCTATTGGAAATATCCTATGCATTTCACGCTGACAGGCACTTTGTCTGGGATAAGTGGGAACTCCACTTCCAGTCTTATATAGCACACACAATTAACCCATTGTTAAAAAAACTGAAATGATGTGCTGTAAAATAAATAAATAAGTGCATAAGTAAAACAGTGTGTCAAATATTTCAAAATGTGCTGCTTACAATGTAATAACAATATAGTTATTCTTTTCTAAAACGCAGATGGACTGGACAGTATCTTTAAAGATGAGATGGTACAACTTAAACAAAATTAGAGTTATGTTACTCAAATATACATAGGGGCCTATTTATTATTGTGCGAGCGGACATGATCCGATATTGCGGATCATGTCCGCTGCACATCGATAAATGCAGAGAGCATACGCTTTCAGCATTTATCATTGTACCAGCAGTTCTGGTGAACTGCTGGTGCAATACCGCCCCCTGCAGATTCGCGGCAAATCGGCCACTAGCAGGGGGTGTCAATCAACCCAATCATATTTGATCGGGTTGATTTCTGTCGATTTCTGTCCGCTACCTCAGAGCAGGCGGACAGGTTATGGAGCAGCGGTCATAACTTCTGTTTCCGGCGAGCCTAAACATTTTGGAAGTAAAAATAAGCAGGCAACGTATTATTTAAATGGGACAAGACTTAGTCAAACAGAGGAGGAAAGGGATTTGGGAGTAGTAATGGATAACAGCTAAAGATGGATGCACAATGCAGGGCAGCGGTTTCAAAGGCTAATAAGATAATAGCATGTATTAAAAGAGGCATTGATTCAAGGGTGGAAAGTATAATTCTGTCACTATATAAATCCCTGGTAAGACCTTACCTCGAGTATGGAGTGCAGATCTGGGGACCGTTCGCAAAAATAGATATTGCAGAACTAGAAAAAGTTCAGATGAGGGCCACAAAGCTAATAAGGGGAATGAAGAATTTAAGCTATGAGGAGAGGCTAGCCAAACTGGGTCTGTTTTCCCCAGAAAAAAAGGCACTTGAGAGGTGACATGATGACTTTATATAAATATCTTCAAGGCCTATATACAGAGATGGCAGAAGCTCTGTTTATTCCAAGAAAATTGTTTGTGACAAGAGGTCACAATTTAAGGTTGGAGGAAAGGAGATTTAATCTCCTGCAAAGGAAACGTTTTTTCACTGTAAGAGCAATAAAATTGTGGAAATCATTACCAAAGGAGTTAGTGAATGCCAATACCCTAGATACATTTAAAATTGTTTGGATACATTTCTGTCTAGAAACAAAATTCATGGATATGATTGCTTGTATTAAATGGGTCACTTTTTAGTGGGATTAATTTAAGCTCAACTGGAGATTTTTCTGTAAGTATATTAGATTTGTATAGGTTGAACTCGATGGACTTCAGTCTTTTTTCAACCTCATCTACTATGTTACTAGGCTCAAGATGTTATTTCAACAATTCCAGAATATTTATCCTAATATGCACAGTTATTATATACTCTTTTTACTTATACTGAATTGTTGTATCGATTATTCTATGTGTCTTGTCTCTAACTTTAAATTGTACCATCTTATCTTTAAAGGTATTGTCCAGTCCATCTGTGTTTTAGAAAATAATAATTATATTGTTAATACATTGTAATCAGCACATTTTGAAATATTTGACACACTGTTTTACTTATGCACTTATTTATTTACAAAACATTGTTTTAGTTTAACAATGGGTTAATTGTGTGTGCTATATAAGACTGCAAGGGGAGTTCCCACGAATCCCTGATGAAGTGCCTGTCATCATGAAACACATAAGATGTTTCCACTAGCATGTTTGGCTCTTGTATGAGTTTCACTTTATACCAATAAAGGTGTCTTTTACTTTTACCACCACTGAGGATCGTCTTTTGGTTTTCCTGCATATTTTCATTTCAGGAGTTTGAGACACTCTCAAACTTTGGGATTCTCAAGCCATATTATAGGTCTTCCATGCCGGGCCTCCTGGGAGGTCACATGATCACACCCAATGAATCATACAACTTTACAGAGTGAAGTGCCTTACTATGGTAGCCAGACTGGCTATTGGCGTCTACTGCACACTTTTTGGAACTCGGACTACAGGGTGCAAGCCCCGGACTTCCTGGCATTAGAGATACCGTTACATTTGAAGAATCATCGCTTTAAGGTACTGCTTTCTCTAAAAATTGTATGTACTGTTTTGTTATGCCTGCACTATACTTAGCTGGGACACAGTCGATTCAGCTTGTGACAAGCGGCTAACATTTACTTATAAGATAGCGTTTTTATGGTTGGTTTTCTCACTGTGTGAACTTTGGAGTGAGTCAATAGACTAATAATGAATGGACTCTGAAGCTTAAGGCCTAGTCTGCACGCTTCTTTCACACAGTGGAATTTGTTCTTTTGCATTTGGGACATTAATACAGATGGTTTAAGGGAGGAGTTAGTTTTCTGTTCTCTATTCTGACGAAAGGAAAGAAAACGATTATGAGCTTTACATTTTCCTTTGCACTTTTTGTCTTGAGGAAGAAAAGCCCCCTTACCTCCAGTAATAGTAGAAATAATCGAATCCAGTTGAGACCCAAACAATTTCTTTCCTTGGAAAGAAAGAGAAAGTAATCTAAATTTAGACACCATGTCAGCATTCCAGGATTTAAGCCAGAGGGTTCTTCTGGTGAGTATATCTACAGACATGCTTTTGATGTTAATTTTCATAATATATAAAATACTTAATCGCAAATAAAATTATTTGCATTTTGAAGTAAATTCAATATACTAGAACATTCAGGGTCAATGGACAACTGCTGTGCAAGACTGGATAACTATTAAGTAGATGCAGCAACCACGTCAGCAATAGATATAGCTGGTCTAAGTATATAGCCAGTATGTAGAAATGCACTTCTTAAATTCAGATTCAAATTTTCTATCTAAAGGGTCTTTAAAAGAAGTACTGTCTTCTAGAGGAATAGTAGGACGTTTGGCTAGAGTGGAAATGGCCCCATCAACTTTGGGAAATTAGCAGCAGGTAAAGGATATAGTTTTTTAAACCTTGTAGAGGGATCAAGAAAGACACCTGGCTTAGACCAATTCCTTAGCAATCATATCAGAGACAGCGGTATGAAGAAAATATCAGGGAAATTAACAACAGTTTTATATACTCAATTTAATCTATTACAGGGTTTATCATCAGAAGGTTTAGCGTCTTCCTTCAAAAGAGAACGAATATGTTAAAACATTTCTGTAGTAAATGTAGACTTCCGGCGGCTGATATCATTGTTTTTGGAAATGCCCTAAAATTCATAAATTTTGGCACAAAATCAATTTTTGGTTTGGAAAATTGTGTAAATGTTCGTTTAAATTACAAGATGTGCATATATTTTTTTTAGCTAATTATTCTAGAAATTTTCTAAATATTATAATTCTAAAAGGTAGGAACTTAATTTTTAAACAATGGATCTCTAAGAAAAGTCCACAAGTTGCTGAATTCAAAAACTTATTGTTAAACCAGATGACTCTTGAGCAATATGATACTACTAGTAATTTAGAAAAAAAAAAGCAAATGTTTTTTTCTCAAGTGGATGCCATTAATCAGCTCCTTACCTAAAGAAAGTCAATTACAGATAATGCTTCCCTTTCGTGGCTCAATATTTTTGGAAGAGGCTATGTTAAGAGGAGATCTACCTAGTCTGTATGGTTGAGGGTGTGGGGGGGGGGGGGGAGGAGAGAGGGAGTTGGGGAGCTGTGTGTTTGCTCCTTTTTTGTTTGTTTTTCCCTTTCTCTCTTTGTCTGATTATGCCTTTAGGATCAAGCTGTTTTGGATATCTGTATTTAAACCCCAATTTGTTTTAGACTAGGTTGTTGTTGTTTTTTTTTTCTTTTTCTAGGTATGAGTGGGTCACCCTAGTGAAGAAAATGTAATAATAATGATCTTCCTCTTTTTGTTTTTGTTTCTTACTCTTCTATTTTTGTTTTGTTTTTCTGTCCTGTGATATAAAATCTAATAAAAAGATAATAAAAAAAAGTGTTTATTGACATTTGAAAGGAGTGCTGTATTCCCTGTCTTTTTATAGGATTCTCTAACAGTATTTTAAATCCTATTTTCTCCTATCTAATACTTCTATCTAGATACTTTGACAGATGGCTGCACATACTTTTTGACCTGGCTCCTATTTAAGGTCACTGGACAATTGGCTGAAAAACTGTATGTTTTTTCTCATTTTTGAATCAGCGCTGATCATTTCAAGTCTCCAACACGAACTGCCAAAAGGCCTTTTTTTGTGTGCACACTAGACTTAGATGTAGAAACATTTATAGGATGTATGCAGTGGCGTAGCGTGGGGGGGGACCACAGGGGCGGTTGCCCCGGGCGCAAAATTCTGAGGGGCGCAAAATGCTTGGCTCCCAGCCTCCACCATCTCAAGACAGTAGACAGTCACAGTCCCACTCCCAGCGGCGCTACAGGGAGGCTAAAAAATCTGACAGGCGCCTGCGCCCAGCCGTGCTGTGTAATGATTTAATTATCATAATTTTATGAGTGTAATCCTATCCGACCGTTACCTGCTGCTAGACTAGTGTTTACGCCACTAGTTAGCACGGTCCACTCCCACTCCCAGCGCACATGTCAGGAGGGAGGAAGAAGTCAGAGCAGCAGAGCCAGAGTGGAGTCAGACTGACTAGCACGCCGCGCCCGCAATGATAAGGTAAGTAGTGTCAACAGAAATTACCAAACTCATCACCAGGTCCGTATCAGAACCAGACCACCAGTGCCACTGCCAGCCAGAATTATAATTAAATTATTATAGCCCCTGTTTTTTCCTGGGCCCTGGGGAATAGGGATTGGAAATGGCAACGCACGCAAAATGCAGCTTAGCTTCTACCGTTACCCACGTGACGTCGCAGGGCCAGCCGGCCAACCAGTCAGCCAAGTTCCAAAGGACCCAGAGTCACTCTGAGCCAGCCAGCATGCCAGAGTGTGAGAGTGATCTATGCTGCTTTAAAGTGAAAGCTGGTTATTTTATTTAAAATTCATTTTTAACCTGGGTAAAATAAAACATACAAGATGTATGTTTTACCCAGGTTAAAAATGAATTTAAAAAAAAATAATAACTGGCTTTTACTTTAAAGCAGCATAGATCACTCTCACACTCTGGCATGCTGGCTCACATGTATTTTAAAAATGAAATCCCATGTTTAAATATTAAACCATAAAAAATGTAATTGTTAAGTTATATAATGTACTTACTTAATGTATATAATAAAGTAATGGCTGCCTGCAACCATATTGAATCCTAATTTTTAAGGATGAATGTAGTGTTTAGAATTATATATATATATATATATATATATATATATATATAGTATATATTTTTGTTGTTAAAATAAAGCTTTGTTTGTTTTAAAACAAAAACCTGTCTCCTAAGTTGTTGAGCTGTCTCCTAGATTCAAAGCAAATTTGCCAATCCCTACTGTACTGGTGGAAGAGACTCAGTCAGTGCTAATGGATTAGGGGGGCGCAATTCTTGCCTTGCCCTGGGCGCTGAGAAGCCACGCTACGCCACTGGATGTATGTGCATATATATGGAGTGACTGCTCTTGGAGTGTTTTGAAAATTTTATGTATATTCAATATCTTTCTGCTGCATCTGTTTATGTTTGTTTTTTTCAGTTCAGGAATTTAGAACTGTATTAATAAAAGTGTTTATTGACATTTGAAAGGAGTGCTGTATTCCCTGTCTTTTTATAGGATTCTCTAACAGTATTAAATCCTATTTTCTCCTATCTAATAGTTTTGAAGTACTAATTGTTTATGGGTTTGCCCATTATAAGGCAACTGCCTGCAACTTTTTAAAGAGACACTTTCTATAAAGAATACAAACATTTAAGAAAGGTTTATTTTAGTACTCGCGATGTGGGCGGACGGTAGTTTAGGGGTTAATAGGTGTATATAGAGTTGGCGATGTGGGGGGATGGCGGTTTAGATGTTAATAATGTAGTTTATGGGTGTTAGTGTACTTTGTAACATATTTTTTATGTTATGAAATTTTTTGTTTTGCAAAACACAAAACTACAGGTCTTTGTATGCGCAATGGATTGTTGCGGTATAGGCCATCACAATCGCGGTAAAGCCATACTGCGTGACTTGTTATACCAAATCGGTGACCATTCCACACACAATGGCCATTTTTAAAGCAGTAAACCCATGCCGGCGCACAACTGGAAAAAAGCATTATGGAGTAATGAATCCAATTTTGAAATTTTTGGGTCCAATCGTCTTCAATATGTGAGAAGAAGAGTTGGAGAGAGATGGAAGAATGAGTGTTTTCAGCCTTCAGTGAAAAATGGAGGCGGGTCAGTCCTGGTCTGGGGCTGCATTTTTGCCACTGGTGTTGGTGATATTGGGGCCTATTTATCAAGCTCCGGATAGAGCTTGAGGCCTTGTGTTTCTGGCGAGCCTGCAGGCTCGCCAGAAACACCAGTTATGAAGCAGTGGTCTAAAGATGAGTACGATCGGGTTGATTGATACCTCCCTGCTGGTGACCGATTGGCCGCAATTCTCTCTTGTGAGCTGCTGGTGCAATGCTGAATACGGAGAGTGTATTGCTCTCCGTATTCAGTGAGGTCTGGCGGACCTGATCTGCACTGTCGGATCCGGTCCGCCAGACTTTGATAACTAGAGGCCATTGTCTGAATTGATGGAATCATGAATTCTGAAAACTACACACAAATTTTAATTAATCATGCCATCCCTTCTGGAAAGCGCCTGATTGCAAATGATTTTAGTTTTCAGCATGATAAAGATCCCAAGCACACTGCTAATGCAGTGAAATCATATTTTGAGATGAAAAACACCTGATAAAACACAGACAGTCATGGACTGGCCTCCACAGAGTCCAGACCTGAATATTATAAAGGCAGTATGGGATCACCTGGACAGAGAAAGAAATAAAAGACAACCTAAATCTAAAGAAGAACTCTAGGACGTGCTGAAAGAAGCCTGGTATAATATACCAGAATATTATTTCAGAAAACTTCAGCACATTCTCTTCAAAAGATTTCAACATGTGCTTAGTGCCAAGGAAGGTTACACAAACACTTTTGCCACTTTGTGTTTTTTTATATTTTGTGTACATATTTCCTGTATTTCCTGTTTGTTTCTTAATAAGGAGACCGAAAAATAAATATGGATGGTCATTAAAACTTTGCTAAAACAACAAATATAATGGTGGCTTACGACTTTTGCACAGTACTGTATGTATGAATGTATGTATGTGTATGTACATATATATATATATATATATATATAAATATATATATACTGTGTATGTGTGTGTGTGTATGTGTATATATATATGTGTGTATATATATATATATATATATATATATACACACATTGGAGCACCTTGCATATATTATATCCTTTTAACCTTTCTAAAATATTTTACAATATTTAAATTAAATATAAAAACTGTATATACTGTATATGTGTAATATTTTACTTAAATGTGTTTTTGATGTGTTTTGTGAACACTTTTAGCCCTTCTTAGTCCTTTAACTTCAGGTGTGCCCAAAAAGTGCCAATATTCCTTTAAATGTAACATAACTGAAATATTTTTTATACACAGCTTGTCTGTTTTTTTGTTTCCCTGTGATGTGCCTGGCCTAGTGCCCATGGTGCAGATGTGTGCCCATTTGGCCAAAATACTGGCAAATGTCAATATCTATATTCAAAAACTTTATCTATCTATAAAACAACTGTAACATTATACAAATATAGATATTACAAATGGCTCATTTTTATCTGTTGTTTTCAGACAGTGTGCCTAGCCTAGCACCCACCCTGCAGTTTGCACAAATGTGCTAGTAAAACCTTAAAGTTAGTAGGCTTAGATGGATGATAATAATAATATGAATTCAAGCAACTGTACAGAAAATAATACTTGATAGATAAACTGCAGCAGAAGCAGCAGCCACGTCTAATTAGTGCCATGTTGCAGAATCAAACACAACCAAACACCATAAGTGTACAGATGTGCAGCTCTCCTCCAAAAAGAGGTAACCTATAAGGCAGTCAAAAAATAAGAAGGGTCTTAAAACCATATCATGGGTCAGAAAAGTGATAGAGTCCATTCAACTAGCACTTCTGCTCCAACTTCCAGTGCATTCAGTGACATCTGTGCCACTGTGCCAGTATGTTCAACACCACCTGTGCCACTGTTTCCCCAGGTGCCAGTGCATCCAGCACCACAAGATAAACCACTCTGTTATTCACTGGCATTAGGAGATTCATATTATTACCATTTTAAAACATCTTCAGCTCTTCAAATGTCTGTTCTTATATATGGGGCATCCTTAGTGGTCTGGTGGATGTTATGGTCAATGTTCATGCTCTAAAGGTTGTGCCTATTTTTTGGTACAGCATAACAGCTGGAGCACTAATCCCAGAGTATGATATTGATCCAACAGTAAAGAAACACTAAAGTCAATATATGTGATATCCCTTTAAGGGCTATCCCCTCCCAGCTTATTCTCCTCCCTTTATAAGGCGGCATTTACTATCATTCCTTGCCTGAAAATTGAAGTGTCTTGTTTGATAACACTTGTTAGTTACTATTCTGCATCCTTCAGGTCATTCCTCAACAAGTTCATAACTTGTAACTCTAAGGATTCATTGGATTCAACTACAGTTCTTTCTGAACTTTCTATTTTTGCACCTTATCACTATGCCGCCGGATCTTCTTTCTTCGCGTCCCGGAACTAAGCCGCACACACACACAGCCTCTGACCGCAAACGGCTGTGAACTCACAGGGCTCCTCTTCAAAGTTATTGGGTATCGTATACAATTCAAGTTAACAACTGGGAACATTTATATATTTGTGCTTGTCATACTTACCTCTGTCAATACGCATATTTAATTCATAAGACCGGACCTGCTTTGAACTTTCATTATCTCTCTTACAGCAGTACCTGTTACCAATCTCAGTATCGTAACTCAGCTTGCTATATTCTTACTTAAAGATTTACCTTACATATACTGTATTACTTGGATTGAGTGTTTTGACTGGATTTGTATATATTTTAATTTGAGTGTGTGTGTGCGTGAAGACAGGAAGTGGAATACCTTAAACTTTGACTCTGTTCCTGAGATTAACATATGCTTTACTGCACAAGCATTCTACCTATATAGATTCAAACTCCAATCTGAACTTATACTTATGGTGTGTAATAAGATTTTATAATAATTTGCTCACTTTGCCTATGCAGATAATTTAAAACTTTATTTTCTGCTTAGATCATAAAAGACCAACACTACCTTTATTTCATATCAAGTAACAGAATCTTATTAACAAAGTCTTTTTTTTTTTTTTTTTTTTTTAAATTCTTTTTATTGAGATTCATTCAGGGTATACAAACATGTATGTCAATATAAATCATATAGGCAAGGTTACACAACGTAAAATGATTATCAGGGATCTAATTATCCTCAAACATAGACACAAGACAACTGTAAACGTTAATATGCACAAGTAATACCCACTAGACTGTACGCCTTCTAAAAATAAACCTTTTAAGGCCACTCTTGGACCTCATAATATCTCAGAATAAAATGTAACAGTATAGAAGGCAACTATAATCAGGAAGAGATCATTTTTGGATCTCAGATTGGTTTTTTTTTTTCCCATAGAATAGATAACAATATATAAAGGTTTTATAATATAAACAATATACAAAGCTTGTCTATGCAATATAAACAAAATATGAACAGATTTCCCCTGTGACACATAATAAAGTCGCTCATAAATCTTAATCCTTTTATATTAAGCTAGGGTCACCTGTGGGCCCTCAAAATAGTACCTTTGTCATGGGAAGGATTTAAAGGGGATATAGAGACAATAATATAAGGTTTCCATAAGATGCATTTTCTTTATGCTTAACTAATAAGCCGATGGGAGTATGGGGGGGGGGGGCGGCATAATGTAGGGAAAACATGTGGTAACTCATGGACAATAGGAGACCACTTTTGGAACTCAGATTATGTATCTTAAGTTTCATATTTTATGTAATATAGAGCTTCCTCTTATTTCTGTAGTTTAATATGTAAAAAAAAAACAGGATAACATACGTATATATGTATCTCCCCTCAGGGTAGTTATCACCACTGGACGATGACGGGAAAAGGATGTTAGATATGACCCATTCTATCATATAGAGTGGGAAAGGAGGAGGGGAGATATCTTTATATTTGAAAGGAGTCACTAAAGACTATATCATTCTATTATCTGAATAAAAGGGATATATTTAAGATTAGAATGACTATATCAGTGTTATAGCACTTATAGAATCTAGCACAATGTTCCCGAATGTAAATAACATATGGGTGCTTGGCAAATTATGCTACAGGTCCTGGCATAATATGTGTTCAGCAATATATTGTCTTAAGATCATCATCCCTATGGTGACCGAACATGTAATCACTTTAGTAAACCAACCTAACAAAGTAAAAACATCTTATGTACAGGGTAAATATAAACTAACAAAATGTTTCGGAAGTTGGGCATGCTGGATAAGAAACCCATTTAGCAGAGCATTTAGGTGACTTTCAGGGCACCCCTAGTTTCTAAACAGATAGGGAAGATCAACTTGTGACATATTAGCTAACATAATAGTAAACAATAACCCTTCAGAGGACTATGATAGCCTAGTCTATGGTTGTAAAAGACCTGCAGGCCCATTTATCAAGCTCCGTATGGAGCTTGAAGGGCCGTGTTTCTGGCGAGTCTTCAGACTCGCCAGAAACACAAGTTATGAAGCAGCGGTCTAAAGACCGCTGCTTCATAACCCTGTCCGCCTGCTCTGAGCAGGCGGACAGGAACCGCCGGAAATCAACCAGATCGAATACGATCGGGTTGATTGACAGCTCCCTGCTGGCGGCCGATTGGCCGCGAGTCAGCAGGGGGCGGCGTTGCACCAGCAGCTCTTGTGAGCTGCTGGTGCAATGTTAAATGTGGAGAGCGTATTGCTCTCCGCATTTAGCGAGGTCTTGCGGACCTGATCCGCAGTGTCGGATCAGGTCCGCAAGCCCTTTGATAAATGGGCCCCCTGGACTGTAGCACAGAGCAAACTACAGGAACAAATATGTCTATTGCGTATGACAAGCTATAACTTATCCTAGACTCCCCTCTAGTGGACATAGTTAGAAATAGCAGCTGATTTCTAGAATTAAGTTTAATTCAAATCCCCAGCCTGTCGTTAGGTAAAGAACTCGGGTAATATCTAACAGATGTCTAGCTCCCCTTAGTCATGCTTGGGAGAAGGTCAGCTTCTGTAAATTAATAGCACTGTACGTTCCCCAGTATGTAAGTTACATCTCCAAAACATTTCCAAGAAACATAACAGACCAAATATATCAACATCCAACAATTTTCAACACACATTCTAGTAATAGTTCTACACATAAGCATATCATCAACAACAAAATATGATAAATGATCAGACCCCAGGATCAGTGGAAGTATAACAATTGTCCAAGTAAGTCTAGTATTGCGAGGGTGGTATAGACCGTTATCCTGCTCGAGTCAACAACATAACTTAGGAGATAGTGGGAGATGTTCTTGTAATCAGCTTGAATCTATTGTATGGTGGCTTAAAATATGTGCTGCAATTTATCCTCTCCAAACCATAAATTTATCCTACCCCAGCTTTATGGATAGTCCAACCGGATCTCTTAGAACACTCTTGCCTGGGTATTGAAGTCTTAACGGCAAACTGTTTCAGAGGATCATTACCAAGATCTGAGCTCAGTATAGTTGCAGTGACAAACTGTTGTAGTTTACCCATTATGGCGCCAAGTGACACCGCATAGAGCTGATCGTCGTCTCGCCAGTCAGGTTCCCTATCTACCTTCCACCTGAGTGCCGCTTCATATCTCTTCAGGGGTTCGGCCGCCACCCCCCGATGAAGGAGTAAATGAGTTAGGTGGCAAGGGTTTAGATGAGGGAGACAAAGCAAGGGATGAAAAACTTGTTGGTGACAAGGAAGCCATCTCCCCTTGCTTCGGTTCCTCCGCTTTTGTCAAGAGTTGCAAAGCGACTTCCTCCGGAGAAACAGCCTGCAGTGCTGCGTTCACTTTCTGCTGCAACGAAGTCTCAAAGTCCGTAAATAGGGTAAAGAGAGCTGTAGAGATATCCTCCATGTTTGAGAATCAAAGAAAACGTGTACAGACAATTTATACCACCATTAGTATGCTTCTACATTTAGGTCTAGGAAATTTCCCGGTCATCACAAGTTATAGGATACACCGGCGTGGCTTCAGTTACGGCTCCTATGTAGTCCAACAGTTAGTGGAAAATGATGCTCACTTCAAGGATTATTCTTCTATCAATGACCGATAGGTTCCCAATAACTATGGTTCATAGTTTGTAAAATTTCAGTATAGTTTTAGCCTCAAATATTAGCTATATTCAGGAGCTCTCAAAATATGCGACTTGCTGCTATGATGGCTAGCTCCGCCCCCCCATTAACAAAGTCTTTTAAAGTAAGACATAACATAATTTTCAGGCCAGTAAAAGACATAGGCCTAGATTTGGAGTTTGGCGGTAGCCGTGAAAACCAGCGTTAGAGGCTCCTAACGCTGGTTTTAGGCTACCGCCGGTATTTGGAGTCAGTCAGGAAAGGGTCTAACGCTCACTTTTCAGCCGCGACTTTTCCATACCGCAGATCCCCTTACGTCAATTGCGTATCCTATCTTTTCAATGGGATCTTTCTAACTCCGGTATTTAGAGTCGTGGCTGAAGTGAGCGTTAGAATTCTAACGACAAAACTCCAGCCGCAGAAAAAAGTCAGTAGTTAAGAGCTTTCTGGGCTAACACCGGTTTATAAAGCTCTTAACTACTGTGCTCTAAAGTACACTAACACCCATAAACTACCTATGCACCCCTAAACCGAGGTCCCCCCACATCGCCGCCACTCGATTACATTTTTTCAACCCCTAATCTGCCGACCCCCACCTACGTTATACTTATGTACCCCTAATCTGCTGCCCCTAACACCGCCGACCCCTATATTATATTTATTAACCCCTAATCTGCCCCCCACAACGTCGCCGCCAGCTACCTACACTTATTAACCCCTAATCTGCCGTCCGCACGCCGCCTCCAGCTACATTATACTTATGTACCCCTAATCTGCTGCCCCTAACACCGCCGACCCCTATATTATATTTATTAACCCCTAACCTGCCCCCCTCAACGTCGCCTCCACCTGCCTACACTTATTAACCCCTAATCTGCCGAGCGGATCTCACCGCTACTATAATAAAGTTATTAACCCCTAATCCGCCTCACTCACACCTCAATAACCCTATAATAAATAGTATTAACCCCTAATCTGCCCTCCCTAACATCGCCGACACCTAACTCAATTATTAACCCCTAATCTGCCGACCAAATCTCGCCGCTACTCTAATAAATGTATTAACCCCTAAAGCTAAGTCTAACCCTAACACTAACACCCCCCTAAATTAAATATAATTTAAATCTAACGAAATAAATTACCTCTTATTAAATAAATTATTCCTATTTAAAACTAAATACTTACCTGTAAAATAAACCCTAATATAGCTACTATATAAATTATAATTATATTATAGCTATTTTAGGATTTATATTTATTTTACAGGTAACTTTGTATTTATTTTAACCATGTACAATAGCTATTAAATAGTTAAGAACTATTTAATATCTACCTAGTTAAAATAATTACAATATTACCTGTAAAATAAATCCTAACCTAAGTTACAATTAAACCTAACACTACACTATCAATAAATAAATTAAATAAAATACCTACAATTACCTACAATTAAACCTAACACTACACTATCAATAAATTAATTAAATACAATACCTACAAATAACTACAATGAAATAAACTAACTAAAGTACAAAAAATAAAAAAGAACTTAGTTACAAAAAATAAAAAAATATTTACAAACATAAGAAAAATATTTCAACAATTTTAAACTAATTACACCTACTCTAAGCCCCCTAATAAAATAACAAAGCCCCCCAAAATAAAAAATGCCCTACCCTATTCTAAATTACAAAAGTTCAAAGCTCTTTTACCTTACCAGCCCTGAACAGGGCCCTTTGTGGGGCATGCCCCAAGAAATTCAGCTCTTTTTCCTGTAAAAAAACACATACAATACCCCCCCCAACATTACAACCCACCACCCACATACCCCTAATCTAACCCAAACCCCCCTTAAATAAACCTAACACTAAGCCCCTAATGATCTTCCTACCTTGTCTTCACCTCACCGGGTATCACACCGATCCGTCCTGGCTCCGATATCTTCATCTAAGCTCAAGCGGGGGCTAGACATCCATCATCCGACGGCTGAAGAAGTCCAGAAGAGGCTGCAAAGTCTTCATCCTATCCGGGAAGAAGAGTAGATCCGGACTGGCAACTATCTTCTTCCAAGCGGCATCTTCTATCTTCATCCGATGAGGACTGGCTCCATCTTGAAGACCTCCACCGCGGACCCATCTTCTTCCGATGACGACTTCCCGATGAATGACAGTTCCTTTAAGGGACGTCATCCAACATGGCGTCCCTCGAATTCCGATTGGCTGATAGGATTCTATCAGCCAATCGGAATTAAGGTAGGAAAATTCTGATTGGCTGATGGAATCAGCCAATCAGAATCAAGTTCAATCCGATTGGCTGATCCGATCAGCCAATCAGATTGAGCTCGCATTCTATTGGCTGATCGGAACAGCCAATAGAATGCAAGCTCAATCTGATTGGCTGATTGAATCAGCCAATCGGATTGAACTTGATTCTGATTGGCTGATTCCATCAGCCAAACCGGATTTTTGCTACCTTAATTCCGATTGGCTGATAGAATCCTATCAGCCAATCGGAATTCGAGGGACGCCATCTTGGATGACGTCCCTTAAAGGAACCGTCATTCGTCGGGAAGTCGTCGTCGGAAGAAGATGGGTCCTCGGTGGAGGTCTTCAAGATGGAGCCGGTCCTCATCGGATGAAGATAGAAGATGCCGCTTGGAAGAAGATGGTTGCCGGTCCGGATCTACTCTTCTTCCCGGATAGGATGAAGACTTTGGAGCCTCTTCTGGACTTCTTCAGCCGTCGGATGATGGATGTCTAGCCCCCGCTTGGGCTTAGATGAAGATATCGGAGCCAGGACGGATCGGTGTGATACACGGTGAAGTGAAGACAAGGTAGGAAGATCTTCAGGGACTTAGTGTTAGGTTTATTTAAGGGGGGTTTGGGTTAGATTAGGGGTATGTGGGTGGTGGGTTGTAATGTTGGGGGGGGGTATTGTATGTGTTTTTTTACAGGAAAAAGAGCTGAATTTCTTGGGGCATGCCCCGCAAAGGGCCCTGTTCAGGGCTGGTAAGGTAAAAGAGCTTTGAACTTTTGTAATTTAGAATAGGGTAGGGCATTTTTTATTTTGGGGGGCTTTGTTATTTTATTAGGGGGCTTAGAGTAGGTGTAATTAGTTTAAAATTGTTGTAATATTTTTCTTATGTTTGTAAATATTTTTTTATTTTTTGTAACTTAGTTCTTTTTTATTTTTTGTACTTTAGTTAGTTTATTTCATTGTATTTATTTGTAGATATTGTATTTAATTAATTTATTGATAGTGTAGTGTTAGGTTTAATTGTAGGTAATTGTAGGTATTTTATTTAATTAATTTATTGATAGTGTAGTGTTAGGTTTAATTGTAACTTAGGTTAGGATTTATTTTACAGGTAATTTTGTAATTATTTTAACTATTTTAGCTATTAAATAGTTCTTAACTATTTAATAGCTATTGTACCTGGTTAAAATAAATACAAAGTTACCTGTAAAATAAATATAAATCCTAAAATAGCTATAATATAATTATAATTTATATTGTAGCTATATTATGATTTATTTTACAGGTAAGTATTTAGCTTTAAATAGGAATAATTTATTTAATAAGAGTTAATTAATTTCGTTAGATTTAAATTATATTTAAGTTAGGGGGGTGTTAGTGTTAGGGTTAGACTTAGCTTTAGGGGTTAATACATTTATTAGAATAGCGGTGAGCTCCAGTTGGCAGATTAGGGGTTAATGTTTGAAGTTAGGTGTTGGCGATGTTAGGGAGGGCAGATTAGGGGTTAATACTATTTATTATAGGGTTAGTGAGGCGGATTAGGGGTTAATAACTTTACTATAATAGCGGTGCGGTCCGGTCGGCAGATTAGGGGTTAATAAGTGTAGGCAGGTGGAGGCGACGTTGTGGGCGGCAGATTAGGGGTTAAGAAATATAATATAGGGGTCGGCGGTGTTAGGGACAGCAGATTAGGGGTACATAGGGATAATGTAAGTAGCGGCGGTTTACGGAGCTGCAGATTAGGGGTTAATAATAATATGCAGGGGTCAGCGATAGCGGGGGCGGCAGAATAGGGGTTAATAAGTGTAAGGTTAGGGTTGTTTAGACTCGGGGTACATGTTAGAGTGTTAGGTGCAGACGTAGGAAGTGTTTCCCCATAGCTAACAATGGTGCTGCGTTAGGAGCTGAACGCGGCTTTTTTGCAGGTGTTAGGTTTTTTTTCAGCTCAAACAGCCCCATTGTTTCCTATGGGGGAATCGTGCACGAGCACGTTTTTTAAGCTGGCCGCGTCCGTAAGCAACTCTGGTATCAAGAGTTGCAGTGGCGTTAAATATGCTCTACGCTCCTTTTTTGGAGCCTAACGCAGCCATTCTGTGGACTCTCAATACCAGAGTTATTTAAAAGGTGCGGCCAGAAAAAAGCCAGCGTTAGCTACGCGGGTCGTTACCGACAAAACTCTAAATCTAGCCGATAGAAAGTAGTCATCAGGGATAATTCTGTATTACCTGCAAAATGAATCCTCAGGAGGTAAAAACTGAATTAACCAATGTCTACCAAAAACTTGATTACTTAAATAAAGGTTTAACAGAAGTACAAGCTGAAATGGTTGCACTAAAAGCTTTAATAAAAGAATGCTTTCCTACAAAAACCACAGAATATCCAGAGCCTCATATTCAATATCCACAACCATTTTCTGGAAAACGTAATGAGTTTAGGGATTTTAAAAATGCATGTCATCTGCTTTTTTCCTTAAGGCCCTGCACGTACCATTCAGAAAGAATTAAAGTGTGTTCAACTATCTCTTTTTTAGAAGGAGAACCCAGAACTTGGGCTAACAGGTTTTTTGAAAATAACAATCCCATTCTAGACTCATTACAGGATTTCTTTTTTGCTATGGCAAATTTCTATGAAGATTCAAACACACAAATTACTGCAGAAACCAAGCTACGCTCACTAAGACAAGGGAAACGCACGGTTGAGGAATATATAACCGAATTTCAGATGTGGTCAAATGATTCACCTTTGGAACGAAATCAGCCTCAGAAATCAATTTCGTTTGGGGCTTTCGGAAGGATTAAAGGATGAACTCTCATGTTTTGAGATCCCTGATACTCTTTCAGCTCTTATAAAGCTGAGTACTACGTTGGACCGCAGACTCCGCGAAAGAAAAGCAGAAAGAGCCGGATATGAGACCACACCTAAAAAATACCCTGTCTACTCTCCTTCATATGAAAAACCTTCTGTCTCCAGTACTCCCATGGAAATAGGAGTCATCAAAGGCCCTCTCACTCCAGAGGAGAAATCCAGGAGAAGATTAGAGAAATTGTGTCTCTATTGCGCTCACAAGGAGCATACAGTTGCTACATGCCCTCTACTTCTCAAACAAAAGAAGGGTAAGCATTTTCAAAAAATTCAATTATACAATTTAACATTAGATACCCAAATGACTTTATCTTTCTCATTACAGTGGGATCAGAAAAACATCCAATCCAAATGGTTGATTCAGGGGCATCAGGAAACTATATTGATTCAACTTTTGTTAAAAATAATAAAATTCCGATTGTGTGCAAAGCAAAACCTGTTTTTGTTAAATTGATAGATGGTTCACTTACACAACATGGACCGATCACACATCACACTATTCCACTACTCATAACCACAAAAGATGGGCATACTGAGTATATCACATTTGATCTAATTCCCATTTCATTACACACTTTTATTCTTGGTTACATATGGCTACAAAAACATAATCCCAGCATTGATTGGACGGTAAACAAATTAAAGCTAAATTCTCCATACTGTTTAAAGACATGCTATCCACATTGTATTCTAGCTTCATTGGAGAATGCTCTACCCAGACCTTATCAGGATCTGGCAGAGGTTTTCGACATGAAAGAGGTCTGCCTCTTTCATGTCGAAAACCTCTGCCAGATCCTGATATGGTCTGTAATAAGATTTTATAATAATTTGCTCACTTTGCCTATGCAGATAATTTAAAACTTTATTTTCTGCTTAGATCATAAAAGAGCAACACTACCTTTATTTCATATCAAGTAACAGAATCTTATTAACAAAGTCTTTTAAAGTAAGACATAACATAATTTTCAGGCCAGTAAAAGACATAGAAAGTAGTCATCAGGGATAATTCTGTATTACCTGCAAAATGAATCCTCAGGAGGTAAAAACTGAATTAACCAATGTCTACCAAAAACTTGATTACTTAAATAAATATTTAACAGAAGTACAAGCTGAAATGGTTGCACTAAAAGCTTTAATAAAAGAATGCTTTCCTACAAAAACCACAGTCTACCTCCACATAGGGAATTTGACTGCCCAATTGATTTAATACCTGGCAGTCAGATACCTCATGGAAAGATATATCCCCTTTCTCAAAACGAATTAACCTTCGTAAGATCATATCTAGATGAGAACCTACGTAAAGGGTTCATCTATCATTCAACCTCTCCTGCAGCAGCAGGTATGTTTCTAGTTAGAAACAAGGATGGTACTATACGTCCAATCATAGATTATAGAGCTCTAAACAACATAACGGTAAAAAACAGATACCCCCTTCCACTAATACCGGAACTCCTTGAACGGTTACATGGAGCCACCATTTATTCCAAACTAGATTTAAAAGGGGCTTATAATCTTATAAGAATCAAACAAGGTGACGAATGGAAAACTGCTTTCCGAACAAGATATGGCCTTTATCAATACAATGTAATGCCATTTGGGTTAACTAACGCACCAGCAACCTTCCAACATTTCATTAATGAAATCTTCCGTGATCTAACTGATGTATGCGTTATAATATACTTAGATGACATACTCATTTATTCTAAGAATTTGGATGAGCATGTAAAACATGTACGCTGGGTGCTCACTAGGTTAAAGGAACATAAATTGTATGCTAAAATGGAAAAATGTTCTTTCCATGTTCAGGAGATAAAAATTTTAGTTTATATCATTACACCGAATAAGATACAAATGGACCCAGAAAAGGTAACTTCTATACTTAATTGGCCAGTTCCAACTACTGTAAAAGCTTTACAAAGATTCATCGGTTTCTCAAATTTTTACCGAAAGTTTATAAATAATTTCTCAACTATTGTTAAACCACTTACAACACTAACTAGTAAAAAACAAAAATATAAATGGACAGATGAAGCACAGTTATCTTTTGATTCCCTTAAGAAACAATTTACAACAGCTCCAGTACTTGCAATCCCAGACTTCGAATCTCAGTTTATACTCGAGGTCGATGCTTCTAATACTGGAATAGGAGCTATTCTATAACAGAAGAATAAAGAAAATACAGAGACTCATCCTATCGCTTTCTACTCAAGAATGTTAACTCAAGCCGAAAACAACTATAGTATAGGAGATAAAGAACTCCTTGCAATAAAATGTTCCATAGAACAATGGAGACACTTACTTGAAGGATCTAGTCTCCCATTTATTATTTATACAGACCACAAAAATCTTGAATATCTAAAGATGAGCAAATCTCTTACTTCAAGACAAGCCCGCTGGTCTATATTCTTAGACCAATTTAATTTTCTGATTAGCTACAAACTTGGAAATTTAAATACAAAGGCAGATGCCTTATCCAGAATATATGACAATAACCATCATATAAAACATGATTCTATAATACCTGAAGAAAGATTCATAGGAGTTTTGACTACTCTAGAAAGAGAAATAAGTGAGGTCTTAAAAACTAAAATTGAGATACCCCCGTCCTGTAACAAGGATACAAAAACTGGTTTGTATTATCATACCTCTCAACTATTTATACCCTTAACACTCAGAAGATCCATCTTGAAACAAACCCATGATGGAACCCTATCTGGTCATCCTGGTATTCAAAAAACCATTGAAATAACCAGAAGAACTTTCTGGTGGCCAGAGATGAATCACACTATTTACAATTATGTATCTAATTGTGACGTGTGTGCAAGAAATAAAGTTGAACATAAAAGACTTATAGGCCTCTTATCACCTCTGCCAATTCCAGATAAGCCATGGAGTACCATTTCCATGGATTTTATTGTCGACATCCCGAATTATCAACATTTTACCACAATTTTAGTGGTAATTGATCATTTAACACATCTTGCACATTTCATACCTTTGAAAGGTTTACCTTCAGCATTAATAACTGTTAAAACATTTCTGGATTATATAGTAAAATTACATGGGTTACCCAATATAATCATCACTGACAGAGGGACATAGTTTACCTCTTCCTTTTGGAAATCTCTATGCAAACTAATCAAAGTTGACTCTAGATATTCCACAGCATTTCACCCACAGACCAATGGATTAACTGAAAGAGTAAATCAAACGTTAGAACAATACCTAAGATGTTTCATTACCCACTTACAAGAGGATTGGATAACTTATCTTCCAATGGCAGAATTCTCGTACAACAATTCTCTTTCAGCTTCTATTAAGATGACACCCTTTTTTGCCACTTATGGGTACAACCCGAACACCATATCTATTACAAAGACTGAAGTTAGTTCACCTTATGCCAAAGAATTTACAAATAACCTTCAGGAAAGGTTGGACATTCTAAAGTCTCATTTATCAAACGCAAAGAATTATCAAAAACGTTACTATGATCAACATCACCGACCAAGTCCACCATACCAAATAGGGGATCAGGTTTTATTGTCTGTAAGAAATCTCAAATTACAAGTTCCCTGTAAGAAGTCAGCTAATCAATTTATTGGACCGTTATCTATTGACAAAATTGTTAATCCTAATGCTGTTAGGTTACTATTACCTGAAACTTATAAAATCCATCCTACATTTCATGTATCGCTTTTGAAACCTTATACAGCTGACCCTACTACTCATGGTCAGACCCATCCTTCACCTATTCTTGTTAACAATCAGGAGGAATTTGAAGTTGAGTCTATTCTGGACTCTAGATTACGACGGCGTCGTCTAGAGTATTTGGTTAAATGGAAGGGTTACGGATCCGAGGATAATTCCTGGCAACTCTCTACTGACATTCATGCTCCCCGATTGGTTAGAAACTTTCACCTACGTTATCCTGGGAGACCTTCTTTCGGATCCTCGGGGGTGATTCCTTGAAGGGGGGGAAATGTGATATCCCTTTAAGGGCTATCCCCTCCCAGCTTATTCTCCTACCTTTATAAGGCGGCATTTACTATCATTCCTTGCCTGAAAATTGAAATGCCTTGTTTGATAACACTTGTTAGTTACTAGTCTGCATCCTTCAGGTCATTCCTCAACAAGTTCATAACTTGTAACTCTAAGGATTCATTGGATTCAACTACAGTTCTTTCTGAACTTTCTATTTTTGCACCTTATCACTATGCCGCCGGATCTTCTTTCTCCGCGTCCCGGAACTAAGCCGCACACACACACAGCCTCTGACCGCAAACGGCTGTGAACTCACAGGGCTCCTCTTCAAAGTTATTGGGTATCGTATACAATTCAAGTTAACAACTGGGAACATTTATATATTTGTGCTTGTCATACTTACCTCTGTAAATACGCATATTTAATTCATAAGACCGGACCTGCTTTGAACTTTCATTATCTCTCTTACAGCAGTACCTGTTACCAATCTCAGCATCGTAACTCAGCTTGCTATATTCTTACTTAAAGATTTACCTTACATATACTGTATTACTTGGATTGAGTGTTTTTTACTGGATTTGTATATATTTTATTTTGAGTGTGTGTGTGCGTGAAGACAGGAAGTGGAATACCTTAAACTTTGACTCTGTTCCTGAGATTAACATATGCTTTACTGCACAAGCATTCTACCTATATAGATTCAAACTCCAATCTGAACTTATACTTATGGTCTGTAATAAGATTTTATAAAAATTTGCTCACTTTGCCTATGCAGATAATTTAAAACTTTATTTTCTGCTTAGATCATAAAAGAGCAACACTACCTTTATTTCATATCAAGTAACAGAATCTTATTAACAAAGTCTTTTAAAGTAAGACATAACAATATATATATATATATATATATATATACATATATATTCCAAAGAAAGAAATAGATACACTCACAGGGACTTATGCAAGCAGGATTTTAATCCATAGTTCTGTAAGGTTTCGGGGTTATATATGTATATATACATATATATATCTCTCAGGGACGTGCAGTCAGGGAGGCAGAGCAAAACGAAAATAATGTGAAAGTAAAATAAAAATATTAAAAACTCACAAAATTTTCTGGGATTCCTGCAAATACAGGGAGAGAGGCAGCAATGAGTTCAGCCTCCCCTGATTGCGCAACCACTTAGCTGGTGCTGGATGGAGCGTGGACCCACTGTCTGAAAGGCCAGGTGTAATATGACATAATTAAGCCAATCATAAAAAAATGTGTCTTGAGTCAGTGTTAGTGTAAGAGAAGCACTTTCTCTGACAATTTGCGGGCAGGAACTACTTAGAAGATGGAATTCTGGGTGGCAGATTAGCAAGGGAGCATTGCAGGAGCTACTAGCTGATTTAGCTTGCCACTCCCAGCCCCAGCGCTGCGCATCCTGCCTACTTCTGTTCTCTCAACCCGGGGGCAAGCTTCAGCTTTCACCCAGTCTACTCCTGTAGGTAAGAGGCTCTTGCTTTTGAGGAACTGTTCCTGTCTGCCCCACTCTCCCCATCCTTCACTCCCTCTCTCTCCCTCAGGATTCGAAAGGCCAGCAGTGCAGTGGTATTTACGCCTGGCCTGTATATCGGTCCAGGACCGGCAGTAACAGTGACATACCTCATGACTGTCCCTACTCCCAGGGGGGTCTTCTTGTCATCAGTCTTCCCACTCACTCTCAAATAATTTTTACTTAGGTGGTGTGTCAATTTTTTATGGGAATTCTTTTTTTTACATGGCAGCAGTCCGATGCCCACTACATATTTAGCAAATGAACTTGATCCTAAAAAAGTTAATGTGTTAAGTAAGTTGTGCGCATTAGTGCAGACTGCCACAATTTAAAAAAAAAATCCCCATAAAAATCCCCCTGTAAGTGACAGCGATGGATGACATGAGAATGTACTCGTCCCCTCTTGTCAAGCCCTTGTCACAAAGGACTATGGGTGAAACACACATTGACTGGTTTGTTTGAAAGTAACTCACCTGGATGTGGTCCTTTGAAAGTGCAAAGTTTGAGAGTCCCGGATTGGAAAGAAAAACGTTGTGGTCACGGCATAAGAGAGCAAATGGTGGCATAAAGCACAGAGTGATCGGTTGTGAGTAACCCCGTAACAAATGTACATGGTGACCAAAGTACTACAGTCTGGTTGAAGGAGGTGCAAAAAATCAAGCACTACTAATTGGGAATGAAGGCTTCAGGTACGATGTATGTGTTCTGGTTAGATTGAAGCGGTTTAACCGAGGAGAGCCGAGTTGCAGAAGGTAACGTTCCCTGTAACAATCACATGTACAGCATGAACTGCAAAAGTTAAAAAAGGGGTTATATACTCACATAGTTGACTGAATGTTTAATTGATATTCTTTGACTTGACTAAAGTGCTTGTCTGCTTGCTTACAACTACTGACATAATGTGCGTGACATAAGGAATTATAATTATAAATAATCTGGAGGATACTTTGACAGATGGCTGCACATACTTTTTGACCTGGCTCCTATTTAAGGTCACTGGACATTTGGTTGAAAAACTGTATGTTTTTTCTCATTTTTGAATCAGCGCTGATCATTTCAAGTCTCCAACACGAACTGCCAAAAGGCCTTTTTTTGTGTGCACACTAGACTTAGATTAGTAATTACCAGTGTAGAAACATTTATAGGATGTATGTGCGTATATATGGAGTGACTGCTCTTGGTGTGTTTTGAGAACTGTATTAATAAAAGTGTTTATTGACATTTGAAAGGAGTGCTGTATTCTCTGTCTTTTTATAGGATTCTCTAACAGTATTAAATCCTATTTTCTCCTATCTAATAATTTTGAAGTAATAATTGTTTATGGGTTTGCACCATTATAAGGCTATCATTCCTGCAACTTATTTAAAGAAACACTTTCTATAAAGAATACAAACATTTAAGAAAGGTTTATTTTAGTAGTTGCAATGTGGGCGGGCGGTAGTTTAGGGGTTAATAGGTGTATATAGAGTTGGCGATGTGGGGGGTAGGCGGTTTAGATGTTAATAGTGTAGTTTATGGGTGTTAGTGTACTTTGTAACATATTTTTTATGTTATGAAATTTTTGTTTCGCAAAACACAAAACTACAGGTCTTTGTATGCGCAATTGATTGTTGCGGTACAGGCCATCACAATCGCAGTAAAGCCATACTGCGTGACTTGTTATACCAAATCGGTGACCATTCCACACACAATGGCAATTTTTTAAGCAGTAAATCCATGCCAGCGCACAACTTGTAATCTGGCTGAAAGATTGGAATGAAGATCAGAGGAAAAGAGCATTATGAAGTGATGAATCCAATTTTGAAATTTTTGGGTCCAATCATCGTCAGTATGTGAGAAGAAGAGTTGGAGAGAGATGGAAGAATGAGTGCTTTGGCCTTCAGTGAAAAATGGAGGAGGGTCGGTCCTGGTCTGGGGCGGCATTGTTGCCACTGGTGTTGGTGATATTGTCCGAATTGATGGAATCATGAATTCTGAAAACTACACACAAAATTTAATTAATCATACCATACCTTCTGGAAGCACCTGATTGGAAATGATTTTAGTTTTCAGCATGATAAAGATCCCAAGCACACTGCTAATGCAGTGAAACCATATTTTGAGATGAAAAACACGTGATAAAACACAGACAGTCATGTATTGGCCTCTAAAGAGTCCAGAACTGAATATTATAGAGGCATTATGGGATCACCTGGAAAGAGAAAGAAATAAAAGACAACCTAAATCTAAAGAAGAACTCTAGAATGTGCTGAAAGAAGCCTGGTATAATATACCAGAATATTATTTCAGAAAACTTCAGCACATTCTCTTCAAAAGATTTCAACATGTGCTTAGTGCCAAGGAAGGTTACACAAACACTTTTGCCACTTTGTGTTTTTTTATATTTTGTGTACATATTTCCTGTATTTCCTGTTTGTTTCTTAATAAGGAGACCGAAAAATAAATATGGATGGTCATTAAAACTTTGCTAAAACAACAAATATAATGGTGGCTTACGACTTTTGCACAGTACTGTATGTATGAATGTATGTATGTGCATGTACGTATATATATATATATATATATATATATATAATATATATATATATATAGCAAAACAGTGATGAATCCCACGGACGGGCTCCGTGTTGCAGCCAGGATCCAAATGAAGCAGGCACACAGGATTTTACATAAACACTCCGGTTTATTGGCAGTTTTTTAACCAAACGTTTCGGCTCAAATTTTTGCCAGGTTCACCATTTAGTTTGTTACCTGTCAGAGTTACATCCGATTGCGCATCCGCACCACACCATTGTTTATGCTTGGTTGCTATGGTCACGCCTGACCACCATGGATTCACCTGGGACGGAGATAGCGTGATGACTTCACGCCGCGCCTATGGTGAACCCGGCAAAAATGTTATGCCTTGTGCGAGTGGGTGTGTAACGGATGCATATTCTGATTGGTCTGTCACTTGGGCTGGGTGGGTATTTAAGGTGTGGGTTTGTCCAATATTTCACATTTGGTTTTGTACACCATTGACAAAGGCTCGTGTTTGAGCCGAAACGTTTGGTTAAAATACTGCCAATAAACCGGAGTGTTTATGTAAAATCCTGTGTGCCTGCTTCATTTGGATCCTGGCTGCAACACGGAGCCCGTCCATGGGATTCATCGCTGTTTTACTGTCTGTTTCTCCCTAGTGAGAGCACCAGGTAGCTGAACTTATGTGTGAGTGCCGTACACTTCTGCAACTTTGTATACATTTCCTTTGATACGTGCACCCGACTTGATATTGTGGGGCTACATTCCCCCTCTTGTAACCATTAATAGTGACTGTGGATACTTTTCAAAACCTATTCTGCTATTTGCAACAGGACAACCTTTATACATATTGCATCAACTGCGACTGAGACGGGTATGGAAACACTATGTACCATTCAGGAAGTGCCCAACAGTGAGGATCCCTATAGCAACATAGAGGACTTTGCCTTTACAGAGGCAGATGCGGCTCGCATCCATTGTGAGGCAGACCTGCAGGAGTTGGAGGAGACAAAAGGTGAGACACCTAATAATATCTATCACAAATTACTACACCTTGAAAAGAAAGAGGTAGATTTTCATCTTCATGCGGTTTACTTATCTAAGTACCATAAACTAAAATTTATCCCCAGGGGTTTTCGAGTAAAATATATCCCCACCCTAGGCAGGAACAATATTGAGTTCTGCAGTAGGTGGTGTGGGATTTTAAGCAAATGTTCACATGATTTGATGTTATTAGTAATTGAGGAGGTTTCCAGACTCAAAGTTAACATTAAAAAAGAAATTGACACATTACTGACTGTACTTACATCTGATAGTTCTACTGACTGGATCACAAAATTAAGAACACAAGTAGAAAAATACAAACAGGACTTGCTGACATTTAAGAACAAAAAATTTGTAACAGTTGAGAATGACTATAGAGATAAAAAGGTCTATAGTTGGCTGTTTGGGAGGGATTCCACTTGGAGTGGACGTAGGAGAATACCTTTTAATAAGAATAGACGGATTAATCTCACCACAGTAGACAGCATTGGGGGGGACTCTTCAGAAAGTGAAATTCAGAACACAACAGCTACTACATCTAGCGGGGTAACTACACGATCTGCACAGAAACCCCCTTTATCCGTAGGCCCCGAGGCGGTAGTCTCAGGAGGGGGCGGGGCAAAACGAAAAAACCAACAACGACAGAAAAAGGCACAATAATTTATAATCTGAGCAAACGCCCCCTTACGGGCGACGAGATAAGAGTTCTTAATAGAGGTTTGTCCTTTGTACCAACCCCCCGCTGTGATTTGTTTGACCTGATGGTTGATATGGGTAGATTTCAAAGGCAGTTGAAGCTTAAAGATTTTTTTAAAGATAAAGGGGATCAGACTCCAAAACAATTTAAAGCAAGCAGCACCTTTGAACCGATTAACACACACTCTTCGATAAAAACATTCCATCATATTTGTACAACCACCCTTACTGAACTACACAAGGATATGCCTCTGCCAAGAGATAATCTTACAAGTGCTGAAACACGGGCAATTAAGTCTTTGTCTACTGATAGAGACATGGTCATAAGGCCAGCGGACAAGGGTGGTGCCACGGTAATACTTGACTATGTACAGTATAGAGGTGAGGCTCATAAACAACTCCATGATCCAAACACCTATCTCCAATTACAATCCAATCTGACTAAACCTTTTAAAAGAGAGATTGATGTATTTCTGGGTATGGCATACCAAGCTGGGGTAATTGATGATGATGTATTGGGGTTTCTTTCAGTTGATTATCCAATCTGCCCAATACTATATTTACTGCACAAGATCCATAAGTCTCTTGAAGATCCCCCTGGCAGACCTATTGTATCTGCCAGGGGATCACTTATGCAGCCTCTAGCAGAATTTATTGATTTTTACCTACAACCGGTGGTACAAAATACTCAGTCCCACCTTAAAGACTCCTCTGAACTCATTAAATTACTGAGGGACTTTGACAGTTTAGCTCCTACTGACATTCTAGTTACCATGGATGTAGTGAGTTTATACACGGTGATACCCCATGGGCATGGTATAGATATGGTGAGGCATATCTTGACTGACAATCCACTATATACTGGTCCGCCTGTAGAATTCCTGCTGCATCTGATGGAGTTCTGCCTGGAAAAAAATTACTTCCGATTTGAGAATGAGTACTTCTTACAAATTATGAGCACTGCGATGGGGTCGAATATGGCCCCATCGTACGCCAACATTTATATGGCTATGTATGAAAAATACAATATTTTCTCCAGACAGAACCCCATCAAAATGTATCGTAGGTACATAGACGATGTCTTTTTGATTAGGGGTGGCACCCCTGAAAATCTTATTGAATGGGTTGAAGGGTTGAATGCCCTTGATTCGACCATCAGATTCAAAATGGAACATAACAATAACCAGATTCACTTTCTGGACCTGGAAATTTTCAGGGTAGAAACACCCAATGGTGATAAATTACATACCACTTTGTTTAAAAAACCCACAGATAAAAACTCTATTCTTCACTATCAGAGTTTCCATCCTAGATTTCAGAAAGATGGTGTCAGTTCTTCCCAACTCCTGCGGGTCATCCGGAACAACACGGATGACTCCCGAAAAGAGAGACAACTCGAAGAAATGTCCCAAAAATTCCTGGGGAGAGGATATCCACCGACCCTAATACATCAACAAAGAAGTGAAGCAAGAAACTCACCCAGAACCGCACAATCTCAAAACGGATAACGACTGAACAGCCTAAACGGATGAACTTCATAGCCACTTACACTCCGGGATCTGGGAAGCTCCAGAATGTGATTAAGAAACACTGGATGATGCTCTCCAAGGACACTAGCCTACCCTTTGTGGATGCTCCGGTACCCCGGGTGGTATACAAACGAGCAAGCAACCTTAGAGATCTACTGGTACTCAGTGACCCTACACATTGTTACGAGAAACAGCCATGGCTAACGAGAGGGAAACCAGGATGCTACAAGTGTGGCAACTGTGTCACTTGCAACAATCTTATCGCTGGAACATCCTTCCAACATCCCCAAAACAACAAGAGGTATAAAATAAAGCATAGACTCTCTTGCACCTCGGAATATGTGGTTTACGCCATTATTTGCCCATGTTCTAAATTCTACATAGGCAAAACGGTGACACCTTTCAAGGAACGCTTGGCCAACCATAAAACGGCAATCCGTCAGGCGATTGATAAGGGACGATCTGAGCAACCAGTTGCACGACATTTTGCAACTGCCGGACATTCTGTCTCCTCGTTACGGGTGATGTTGATTGATCATGTGCCTCACAACAGACGTGGTGGAGATAGAGGATTAGCACTATTAAGAATGGAATCCCGCTGGATCTTCACATTGGACACCGTTGCCCCTCGGGACTGAATGTCAACATAGACTTTGGCTGTTGGTACAAACACAAATGTGTTGTAAACAACTGGGAGTCATCCAGTACTTAGTTTCTACCTACTCCTTAGACGTGATGCATCTTGTACCAATTGAAACAAATTAGGGGGCTTAACCACCACCCCCCGCCCCTTAGCTACTTCCCACATGCCTTGATACTGCGGGTATAGAGGGCTGTGTTATTAGGTATTATACTATGGGTTATTGTAGCGTTCTTTTTCAAAAGTTATATACAAGGTTTGTTCTGTATTACAAATAGTTAGATACCTTTTTTGTTATTATATTTCAATGTGGGGTTGATCTGATCACTCACTGATCGACATTTAGTTTGTTACCTGTCAGAGTTACATCCGATTGCGCATCCGCACCACACCATAGTTTATGCTTGGTTGCTATGGTCACGCCTGACCAACATGGATTCACCTGGGATGGAGATAGCGTGATGACGTCACGCCGCGCCTATGGTGAACCTGGCAAAAATGTTATGCCTTGTGCGAGTGGGTGTGTAACGGATGCATATTCTGATTGGTCTGTCACTTGGGCTGGGTGGGTATTTAAGGTGTGGGTTTGTCCAGTATTTCACATTTGGTTTTGTACACCATTGACAAAGGCTTGTGTTTGAGCTGAAACATTTGGTTAAAATACTGCCAATAAACTGGAGTGTTTATGTAAAATCCTGTGTGCCTGCTTCATTTGGATCCTGGCTGCAACACAGAGCCCGTCCATGGGATTCATCGCTGTTTTACTGTCTGTTTCTCCCTAGTGAGAGCACCAGGTAGCTGAACTTATGTGTGAGTGCCGTACACTTCTGCAACTTTATATATATATATATATATATATATATATGGAAGCAACAAGTGCTGAGTGTTGTATGCTTTTTGACCCCCATGGTTTTTATCCACAAGTGGACTACAATAAAGTTTGGATTTTATTTTACTTCATTCTCTGACCCTGGATTTCTTTCTACTTATTACTATATATATATATACATATATACAGTATATATATATATATATATATATATATATATATATATATATATATATATATATATATATATATATGTATATATATATATATATATATATATATATATATATATATATATATATATATATATACATACATACACACACATTGGTGCACCTTGCATATATTATATCCTTTTAATCTTTCTAAAATATTTTACAATATTTAAATGAAATATAAAAACTGTATATGTGTAATATTTTACTTTAATGTGTTTTTGATGTGTTTTATGAACACAATGTTTAGCCTTTAGACCTTTAACTTCAGGAATCACACTTGTTAGGTTTCATGAATACTGACGATATTAAAGGACATCTGCTTCCAAAATAGGAGCATTTACATTTTGTAACTGATCACCATTCAATGTTGGCAGGTCAGTATTTTTCCAAAATTTTCCTTTAAAAATGTATCACATCCTGGCCATTATATAACATGCATTAGTATCTACTAAAGGCTTGCTGTATGACTTTTTCCTTTTTGTGCAATGAATCTACACTTCTGATTTCAAAGATAGTATTAGGGCTCCTAGCCAGCCTTTGCAAATAGCCTACCCCTTCAGTGTTTTTATTATTTTTTTTTATTTTATTGAGACAAAAAGAAAAAAGACAAGGCAAATAAATACAATTTTTATACAATAGTGATTTTAAAAATCGAATGATGTTTGATTCAATATAATCTTAAACTGATAGCTCAAAGGGATAGTCCACCTAACATTAAACTGTCATGAATCAGATACAGCAGAAATTAAAATCACCTCTTTATTGTCGATATATTTTCAGTGTTTTTCTTCCTTCTCTTAAATATAATTTTCATTAAGAAATGTCATCTTATATGCCAGCCCATTTTATAACAGCTGTGTAGGGGTGGTGTTTAAAACTACACTGCAATCAGGAAGGGTTACACAGGTGCAGAGAGCAAACTGGCCCAGATCTTAAAATATCCATTGTTAGCAAATAAATACCTATGATACCCTGATTACATGTTATATTCACAATTATTCTTTCTCAGAATAATAATATATTTACACTATATACATATAGTGGTATAAATAAACACAGAGATATGAAAGACAACATTGTTTAGAACAAAAAAAAATATGTTTGCAAAAGATTTCTGACATAACACACATATATATAAATACAAATACACATTAAGTTATGTGAAAATATCATATAAGATTTTTTGTATAACAAATAAATAAAACAAAAAAATAAATAATTATTGTTTGTTCAGGTATAAATCTAGCTATTTCTTGGACATTAGCAGATAAAAAATAAAGGATTAGCTTTAGAGAAATGTGCTTGTTTATGGACAGTAATGATATGGTATAAATAAAGTTGGAAAAAACAGAATATACGCGTCATCGCTGACTTCTATTTATCAACAGTCCGATGCTCATCGCTCCGTACTTGACGTGCGTGTTTTTGACAAACATTTTAATAAATAAGGGCATCATATGTGGATTCGTAGCAGCGATGTCTGGCAAGCGTATTGACTCCAGCGAATGCACCAAGATTGACGCATTGATAAATCGGCCCCTAGTGTACTCCTGTCAAATTTTTGCTCACTATAAGAAGGTCAGAGAATTCTATAAGTTGGCTTTTATACTGTTTCCAATACTCTTTTTTTGTTGTTGTTGTGTGTGTTGTCCATAGATCCCACTGAGCACTAACCGGCAACCGTCAGCCTCCACCTTTGCAATGATATACCTTCCTTCCTGATCTATAACTGTTTGTTGTATGGAAAAGTAAATTCTTCCTAAAAAAAGGGCTACCCTTCTGGCTCTTTTGGACCTATAGAGCGTAAGAAGTAGACAAATATTCTGAAAAAGTTACTTTTGCAGAATATTTATTTGCTGCACTATTCAGTATACGTTTAGTTAAAAACAAAACAAATGCTGAATATTCGGTAACATTTACATTAGATTTTGTTAAAGCAAGTGTAAATATTTCTTTACTGCAGGTAGAAAAGTGTTACCTGTAGATTTAAACTTGTCTAAAGTACATGGGGCTAATCCCAGCCCTTCTTCACAGAGCCCAGGGCCGCACGAATAGGAGGCTTAGAGCGGCAGATACCAGAGCCTGCATTAAAGGAGAAGGTCATTCAATGCAGACTCTGGGATCTGCTGCGCTAAGCCTCCGTTATCAATGTATAACATATGTAAATCTTGTGTGTGTATTTATGTATATATATATATATATATATATATATATATATATATATATATATATATATATATATGTGTGTGTGTGTGTATGTAGATACATATTTATTTCCCCTTTTGTTTGTTTTTTCAAAAGTATGATATACAGTCACTTGTAAGTATGCTAATGCTTAACTCAATGTCAGTGCAAATTTGTTGCAAATAATACTTCTAACTTCACCAATATTCTTCATTGAAATAATTCAAGTAAAGGTTTCCAAACCATCAGAAAACACCTTTTGCATGATTTTTAGACGTGTATTAAACAGCTTTGACGTCTTGAAAATCCATTTCAAGAGGGAAACCTTGAATAATTGTTTCAAAAAGAATAGTTTTTTTTTTCTGAAGGCTTTTTAGTATTTATGTTTTTGTGAATGTTTAGCTCACATGTTAACAAAGAATAATTTCCTGGTTTAACCCCTCTAGCACTGAGGCAATTGTCCAAGTTCAGAATGTAAACAACAGTGTAGACATAGGGTCCGAATTATCAAGCTCCGAATAGAGCTTGATGCCCCTAATCAGCGTGTTTTGTCTTGTTAGGTGTATCCAGTCCACGGATCATCCATTACTTGTGGGATATTCTCCTTCCCAACAGGAAGTTGCAAGAGGATCACCCACAGCAGAGCTGCTATATAGCTCCTCCCCTAACTGCCATATCCAGTCATTCTCTTGCAAGCTCTCAACATAGCTGGAGGTAGTAAGAGGAAAGTGGTAAAATATAGTTAGTTTTTTCTTCAATCAAAAGTTTATTGTTTTTAAATGGTACCGGAGTGTACTATTTTATCTCAGACAGCATTTAGAAGAAGTATCTGCCTGCGTTTTTCTATGATCTTAGCAGAAGTAACTAAGATCCACTGCTATTCTCACATATGTCTGAGGAGTGAGGTAACTTCAGAGGGAGAATGGCGTGCAGGGTATCCTGCAATAAGGTATGTGCAGTTAATTTTTTCTAGGGATGGAATTTGCTAGAAAATGCTGCTTATACCGGATTAATGTAAGTTAAAGCCTAAATACAGTGATTTAATAGCGACTAGTATCAGGCTTGCTATCATAGGTATATACTCTGATTAATGTGCAATATAAAACGTTTGCTGGCATGTTTAATCGTTTTTATATATGCTTTGGTGATAAAACTTATTGGGGCCTAGTTTTTTCCACATGGCTGGCTTTATTTTTGCCTAGAAACAGTTTCCTGAGGCTTTCCACTGTTATAGTATAAAAGTTACAGTTGGTGCAGTTAAAATTACAAACTGTGACATTCAGCTTCCCTCAGCAGTCCCCTGCATGCTATAGGACATCTCTGAAGGGCTCAAAAGGCTTCAAAAGTAGGAGCTGTGGCAGTTGTTATGACTGTTTGAAAAACATATTTTTCGTTTTGTTAATCTGTTTTTTGTATTAAGAGGTTAATCATCCATTTGCAAGTGGGTGCAATGCTCTGCTAACTTGTTACATACACTGTAAAAATTTCGTTAGTTTAACTGCCTTTTTTCACTGTTATTTCAAATTTTGGCAAAATTTGTTTCTCTTAAAGGCACAGTAACGTTTTTTTATATTGCTTGTTAACTTGATTTAAAGTGTTTTCCAAGCTTGCTAGTCTCATTGCTAGTCTGTATAAACATGCCTGACATAGAGGAAACTCTATGTTCATTATGTTTAAAAGCCATGGTGGAACCCCATAGGAGAATGTGTACTAAATGTATTGATTTCACTTTAAACAATAAAGATCAGCTGTTATCTTTAAAAGAATTATCACCAGAGGATTCTGACGAGGGGGAAGTTATGCCGACTAACTCTCCCCACGTGTCGGACCCTTTGACTCCCGCTCAAGGGACTCACGCTAAAATGGCGCCAAGTACATCAAAGACGCCCATAGCGATTACTTTGCAGGACATGGCGGCAATCATGGATAATACCCTGTCAGCGGTGTTAGCCAGACTGCCTGAATTCAGAGGAAAGCGCGATAGCTCTTGGGTTAGTCGTAATACAGAGCGTGCAGATGTTTAAAGGCCCATGTCTGATACTGCGTCACAATATGCAGAAGCTGAGGAAGAGCTTCAGTCTGTGGGTGACGTCTCTGACTCGTGGAAACCTGATTCAGATATGTCTACTTTTAAATTTAAGCTTGAGAACCTCCGGGTGTTGCTTGGAGAGGTTTTAGCTGCTCTGAATGACTGTGACACAATTGCAGTGCCAGAGAAATTGTGTAGACTGGATAAATACTATGCGGTGCCAGTGTGTACTGACGTTTTTCCAATACCTAAAAGGTTTACAGAAATTATTACTAAGGAGTGGGACAGACCCGGTGTGCCGTTTTCCCCCCCTCCTATTTTTAGAAAAATGTTTCCAATAGACGCCACCACACGGGACTTATGGCAGACGGTCCCTAAGGTGGAGGGAGCAGTTTCTACTTTAGCAAAGCGTACCACTATCCCTGTCGAGGACAGTTGTGCTTTTTCAGATCCAATGGATAAAAAATTAGAAGGTTACCTTAAGAAAATGTTTATTCAACAAGGTTTTATCCTGCAGCCCCTTGCATGCATTGCTCCTGTCACTGCTGCTGCGCCGTTCTGGTTTGAGTCTCTGGAAGAGGCCTTTCAGACAGCTACTCCATTGACTGAAATACTTGACAAGCTTAGAACACTTAAGCTAGCTAATTCTTTTGTTTCTGATGCCATTGTTTATTTGACTAAACTAACGGCTAAGAATTCTGGATTCGCCATCCAGGCGCGTAGGGCGCTATGGCTTAAATCTTGGTCAGCTGACATGACTTCAAAGTCTAAATTACTTAACATTCCCTTCAAGGGGCAGACCCTATTCGGGCCTGGTTTGAAGGAAATTATTGCTGACATTACTGGAGGTAAGGGTCATACCCTTCCTCAGGACAGGGCCAAATCAAGGGCCAAACAGTCTAATTTTTGTGCCTTTCGAAACTTCAAGGCAGGTGCAGCATCAACTTCCTCTGCTACAAAACAAGAGGGAACTATTGCGCAATCCAAGCCAGCCTGGAAATCTAACCAGGCCTGGAGCAAAGGCAAGCAGGCCAGAAAGCCTGCTGTTGCCTCTAAGACAGCATGAAGGAACGGCCCCCTATCCGGCAACAAATCTAGTAGGGGGCAGACTTCTCTCTTTACCCAGGCATGGGCAAGAGATGTTCAGGATCCCTGGGCATTGGAGATCATATCTCAGGGATATCTTCTGGACTTCAAAGCTTCCCCCCCACAAGGGAGATTTCACCTTTCGAGATTATCTGTAAACCAGATAAAGAAAGAGGCATTCTTACACTGTGTGCAAGACCTCCTAATAATGGGAGTGATCCATCCAGTTCCACAGATGGAACAAGGACAGGGATTTTATTCAAATCTGTTTGTGGTTCCCAAAAAAGAGAGAACCTTCAGACCAATTTTGGATCTAAAGATCTTAAACAAATTCCTCAGAGTTCCATCGTTCAAAATGGAAACTATTCGGACAATCCTACCTATGATCCAGGAGGGTCAGTACATGACCACAGTGGATTTGAAGGATGCTTACCTTCACATACCGATTCACAAAGATCATCATTGGTTCCTAAGGTTTGCCTTTCTAGACAGGCATTACCAGTTTGTGGCTCTTCCCTTAGGGTTAGCTACAGCCCCAAGAATTTTTACAAAGGTTCTGGGGTCTCTTCTGGCGGTCCTAAGACCACGGGGCATAGCAGTGGCCCCTTATCTAGATGACATCCTGATACAGACGTCAAACTTCCAAATTGCCAAATCTCATACGGACATAGTGCTGGCATTTCTGAGGTCGCATGGGTGGAAAGTGAACGAGGGAAAGAGTTCTCTATCACCCCTCACAAGGGTTTCCTTCCTAGGAACTCTGATAGATTCTGTAGAAATGAAAATTTACCTGACGGAGTCCAGGTTATCATAGCTTCTAAATTCCTGCCGTGTTCTTCACTACATTCCGGCCCTTCGGTGGCTCAGTGCATGGAAGTGATCGGCTTAATTGTAGCGGCGATGGACATAGTGCCATTTGCGCGCCTACATCTCAGACCGCTGCAATTATGCATGCTCAGTCAGTGGAATGGGGATTACACAGATTTGTCCCCTCTGCTAAATCTGGATCAAGAGACCAGAGATTCTCTTCTCTGGTGGCTATCTCGGGTCCATCTGTCCAAAGGTATGACCTTTCGCAGGCCAGATTGGACAATTGTAACAACAGATGCCAGCCTTCTAGGTTGGGGTGCAGTCTGGAATTCCCTGAAGGCTCAGGGATTGTGGACTCAGGAGGAGAAACTCCTCCCAATAAATATTCTGGAGTTAAGAGCAATATTCAATGCTCTTCTAGCTTGGCCTCAGTTAGCAACCCTGAGGTTCATCAGATTTCAGTCGGACAACATCACGACTGTGGCTTACATCAACCATCAAGGGGGGACCAGGAGCTCCCTAGCGATGTTAGAAGTCTCCAAGATAATTCGCTGGGCAGAGACTCACTCTTGCCATCTATCAGCGATCCATATCCCAGGTGTAGAAAACTGGGAGGCGGATTTTCTAAGTCGTCAGACTTTTCATCCGGGGGAGTGGGAACTCCATCCGGAGGTGTTTGCTCAATTGGTTCATCATTGGGGCACACCAGAATTGGATCTCATGGCATCTCGCCAGAATGCCAAGCTTCCTTGTTACGGATCCAGGTCCAGGGACCCAGAAGCGACGCTGATAGATGCTCTAGCAGCACCGTGGTTCTTCAACCTGGCTTATGTGTTTCCACCGTTTCCTCTGCTCCCTTGACTGATTGCCAAAATCAAACAGGAGAGAGCATCGGTGATATTGATCGCGCGTGTGTGGCCCCACAGGACCTGGTATGCAGACCTGGTGGACATGTCATCCTTTCCACCTTTGCCTCTGCCTCTGAGACAAGACCTTCTACTACAAGGTCCTTTCAATCATCCAAATCTAATTTCTCTGAGACTGACTGCCTGGAGATTGAACGCTTGATTTTATCAAGGCGTGGCTTCTCCGAGTCAGTCATTGATACCTTAATACAGGCACGAAAGCCTGTAACCAGGAAAATCTACCATAAGATATGGCGCAAATATCTTCATTGGTGTAAATCCAAGAATTACTCATGGAGTAAGGTTAGGATTCCTAGGATATTGTCCTTTCTCCAAGAGGGTTTGGATAAAGGATTATCAGCTAGTTCTTTAAAGGGACAGATTTCTGCTCTGTCTATCCTTTTGCACAAGCGTCTGGCAGAGGTTCCAGACGTCCAGGCATTTTGTCAGGCTTTGGTTAGAATTAAGCCTGTGTTTAAACCTGTTGCTCCTCCATGGAGCTTAAACTTGGTTCTTAAGGTTCTTCAAGAAGTTCCGTTTGAACCCCTTCATTCCATTGATATCAAACTTTTATCTTGGAAAGTTCTGTTTTTGATGGCTATTTCCTCGGCTCGTAGAGTCTCTGAGTTATCAGCTTTACAATGTGATTCTCCTTATCTGATTTTCCATACAGATAAAGTAGTTCTGCGTACAAAACCTGGGTTTTTACCTAAGGTAGTTTCCAACAAGAATATCAATCAAGAGATTGTTGTTCCATCATTGTGTCCTAATCCTTCTTCAAAGAAGGAACGTCTTTTACATAATTTGGACGTAGTCCGTGCTTTAAAGTTTTACTTACAAGCGACTAAAGATTTTCGTCAAACATCTTCCCTGTTTGTTGTTTAATCTGGACAGAGGAGAGGTCAAAAGTCTTCGGCAACCTCTCTTTCTTTTTGGCTTCAGAGCATAATATGCTTAGCCTATGAGACTGCTGGACAGCAGCCCCCTGAAAGGATTACAGCTCATTCTACTAGAGCTGTGGCTTCCACCTGGGCCTTTAAAAATGTGGCTTCTGTTGAACAGATTTGCAAAGCGGCGACTTGGTCTTCGCTTCATACCTTTTCAAAATTTTACAAATTTGATACTTTTGCTTCTTCGGAAGATATTTTTGGGAGAAAGGTTCTACAAGCAGTGGTCCCTTCCGTTTAAGTACCTGCCTTGTCCCTCCCTTCATCCGTGTACTTTAGCTTTGGTATTGGTAGCCCACAAGTAATGGATGATCCGTGGACTGGATACACCTAACAAGGTGTATCCAGTCCACGGCCCGCCCTGTCCTTTTAAGGCAGGTCTACATTTTAAACTACAGTCACCACTGCACCCTATGGTTTCTCCTTTCTCGGCTAGTTTCGGTCGAATGACTGGATATGGCAGTTAGGGGAGGAGCTATATAGCAGCTCTGCTGTGGGTGATCCTCTTGCAACTTCCTGTTGGGAAGGAGAATATCCCACAAGTAATGGATGATCCGTGGACTGGATACACCACAAGAGAAATAAATTTATCAGGTAAGCATAAATTATGTTTTTTCACGCTGATAAGGCTCTTCCACTTCACTGTCAGGCTCGCTGGAAACAGCAGTTAAAAGACTGAATCATGGCGTTTTCAGCTATTATGTTCTCAACAGTAAGATTGTCTTGAAAAAGGCTGTCTAGAACTGCTGAAACATCAACTTTGCTATGTTGTGAAATACATAAATAAAAAGAAATATTTTTGGATAAGACCTGTGAGTGCCCTCCCACTTCTTCCACTGCATATCCTGATTTGAGGAGTCACCTGGGCAATTCATTGATGAAAGGGGAGTGAGTGCATGTCTATTTTAGATGATTATAAATATATATATACTTGCCTAGTCTGTTTTACTTGATCCCTGCCTAGAGTGACAAGACAGGGATAATTAACAGCTTGTACAAGTAATGGACCTGCCACCTGGTCTCTGTTACTGTGTTCCACTTTGTATGTGGTATAGACCAGTGTCAGTGTTTTTTTCTCTTTCTATGCATGTTTTATTTTACAGCAGCTGAGGGACAACAGTAGCCTATAGCAGAATATAAGTAAAACAGCTATTGACTCTCTTATTATATAATTTCTATGACTCAGGGCTTCTAAGCAAGGAAAGTCCTGGCATTGAGAAATACATTCTGTCCTGGGAGTGACGTCAGACCCTCTGAATTGATTTGAGCTTTTACACAACTTAACACATACTTAAACTTCGGTCTCCATGTGTGATATTTTATTATACTATTCATCATCTGACCTCGCACACATATACTATCTCTAACAGTTGATAAATACTTTAAAGTGGTTTATCCTTATCCGACAGCCACAATGTCAACAAAATCAAAGCAGGAGGACAAGAAGCAGAGACATTTGGTGGAAATCCACCTGGAGCCCCCCTCCTCCAGATAGGGATCCTAGTCAAGATTCTTCTCAATCCTTAATGCAGGAACTGAAAGCCTCCTTCTTGTTAAAAATGGAGACTCGGTAGGCTGGAAAGGACACACTCATTAGTATATCAGTAGTCTTCTCACCAGCAACATGCAGAGCAAAGGATCTCTGATGACGAAAGACAAAATGCCACTCTTCAGGAAAATCTGGATGATCTTGAAAACAGATCATGTCGAAACAACTTAAGAGTGGAAAGGATTCCTGAATCCATCAAAAATAATGACCTGCTAGAGTTCACAGCATGAATGCTTGAAAAATTGCTCCAGATGAAGCCTGATGCTCTGTCAAGAGGCAGGGCCCGATTGGCCTACTTTGACTCTGGGACATTTCCCAGGGGACCGAAACATCTGGGGATCAGACTGGCTGGTCACATACAAGGAGGCAGGAGGCAAACTGACACTCATCATTCTGGCCTCACTTTGCTGTGCACCTGCCTATTTTTTGCCGTGAGGCTGCTACATAGACCATGAAAAAAATCTTAGAGAATGTCCTCTAGAACTTCTAAGGAGTGCTCTCTAAGGGGATTTTAATTGTTTTGAGCATTTGTGGGTTTGGAAATCGGAGCGCAGTGCAGCACAGATTTTCCACTGCAGCTTTGAAAGAATACAGGGGCAGAACTTCCACAGAGCAGTGGTGCAAAATAATTAGGAATCTCTGAAAGCACAGCTCTTTAAAACTGCCTAACAAGTAACTTCCCCCTACATTCAATCCCCTCCTCTTCTTTTTTTACCTCATGCACTGTGCAGTTAGTTTTTACAACGAAGCAGCACACTCAAGACAGCTAATTTATAGGCAGGATGACTGATACAAAATGAGCTACTGAAAGGGTGGGAGAGACAGCTAAGTTTAGCCAGGTCTGTTATTTATGTTACTTTAAAACCCATGAGTGCTGCTTGCATGGGTGAATAAAAAAACACCTCCAAGCTTTAGCCCCACCTTCAGACTCAGAGCAAGCCTGCTTGTTTGTATGCGTGCTTCAGGTGTTTTACATTCTTTCCTAGGAGAGACTGTAAGTGTATAAGTGTCAAATGTATGAACTGATTCAGACAGCATTAGTTTAGAGAGCATGTTGAGTTATTAATTGTTCTCTTTTGTTTTTAAACATTTTTTTTTTACCTGAAATTATGTGTAATTTTATTTTTATTTCTTTTTGCTGTATTTATGTAAGTGTGTTTGTGTGTGTCTGTGTGTATGTGTGCATGTTTGTTTTTATGTGTATGTATGTTATGTGTCTGTGTGTCTATATTTATGTGTGTGTGGGTCTGTGTGTGTGATATGTATTTGCTAAATTATGATGAGGCAAAAAAGTCTTAAACGCTTCTGATACTCATTTGTGGTGGTTTCACATATGTCATACAAAATTGTAAGTTGCTAGATGACCAAAAATATGTTAATGCAACTTCTCGGTCTTGTAAAAACAACTGTTTAACAACCAAACAACAAGCTTATATAGACATTGCTGAATGGTGAAAGTATTTTCTTTGTGTAAATGAGCAAATAATTGTGCAGTGGAAGCAGTTAGTAAAAGCTCACACTTTTTACTTTTGGTTTAGGATGTTTGTTCATAGGTTAACATTCAGGGTCTGTACAGCCAAATTGTGGAATACACTGTAATTTTTACCAATCAAGCAAAGCATACACAGCCTTGCTCCTCCTGTGTACAGAATGGTATAAGACATTGTGGAAGCAAATATTAAAGGGATATATTCCACTATTGCTTGTCCATACTTGTCTTTTGGCACATATGCCACCCCTGATTGACTCAGTAGCTGTGTTCGGCAATGGACCAAAATTCAACTGCTGCACCAGAGCTCACTGAAAATATGTGTTTAACTCCTTTGCGGTGTTGAACACTTAAATATAGTTAAGCAATAGAGCAATAAAAATGTACTGTGTAAATAAGTACCACTAAAAACAAAATTTATGCTTACCTGATAAATGTATTTCTTTCTTGACACAATGAGTCCACGGATCATCATTAATTACTGTTGGGAATATCACTCCTGCCCAGCAGGAGGCAGCAAAGAGCACCACAGCAAAGCTGTTAAATATCTCCTCCCTTCCCTCCCACCCCAGTCATTCGACCAAAGTAAAGGAGAGAAAGGAAAAACAAGGTGCAGAGGTGTCTGAAGTTTATAACATACTAAGGGCCTGTCTAAATAACAGGGCGGGCCATGGACTCATTATGTCAAGAAAGAAAGAAATTTATCAGGTAAGCATAAATTTTGTTTTCTTTCTAATGACACGATGAGTCCACGGATCATCATTAATGACTGTTGGGAATCAATACCCAGTACACAGATGATAAGGAGGGCCAAGGAAACCTAAAGGGAGGGCACCACTGCTTGAAAAATCTTTCTTCCAAAAGAGGCAAAAAAAATCTGAAAAAGTGTGAAGAGAGGATCAGGTTGCGGACTTGCAAATCTGTTCCATAAGGCTTCAAATTGAATGCCCAGGAAGAGGGGACAACCCTCGTAGATAAAGCCGTTACTCCCTTGGGAGACTGCTGACCACCAGTCTCATAAGCAAAGCAAATGATACTCTTCAGCCACAAAGTAAAAGAAGTAGCCATAGCTTTCTGTCTCTTTTTATTAAACAGGAGACTGACAAATATCCTTAGTCGCCTGTACAAAGAATCATAGTGCACGTACCACGTCTAGATTGTGTAGAAGCAGTTTCTCATAAAAGGAAGGATTAGAATACAAGTAAAGAACAACAATCTCCTGATTAGTGTTCCCATCTGAAACCACTTTAGGGAGAAACCCTAAATTAGAACGTAAATCCACCTTATCCGAATGAACATAAGGTAAGGAGACTCATATTGTAAAGCCAAGAGCTCTGACACTCTACGAGCAGAGAAAATATCTAAGGAATGCAGCTGCTCAAACAGAGCACTCTGAAAAACCTTAAGAACTAAATTAAGACTCCAAGGAGGAGTAACTGATTTGAATACAGGCCTGATCCTGGCCAATGCCTGACCAAATGAATGTACGTCTGGGATGTCCGCCAGATGATCAAGTAACAAAATAGACAAAGCAGCGACTTCTTGGAGAAAATACCTAATTCTAGGAATCCAAACTCTACTCGTTTTAAGAGTATCCATTGGATTCACACCAGTATAAATATTTACGCCATGTTTTATGGGTAAAAAATTTCTAGACACAGGCTTACGAGCCTGATTCATGACCTCAATGACCGATTCCGAGTCCATAAAATAAAGCATCCATCTTCAAGTAGTCAGCTTCAGAGAAACTAAATTTGGATAAAAGAAGGATCCTTGAAGTAGAAGGTCCTTCAACCAGGACTGCATACCAATCCTGCAGGGCCACGCCGGTGAAATGAGGATCACCGATGCCCTCTCCTGCTTAGATCGAGCCAAGACTACAGGAGAAAAATCAATTGGAGGAATTAAGTATGCAAGACTGAGATTTGAAGGTAGCGCCAGAGCGTCTATTAGAACAGCCTGAGGGATCCATGACCTCAACCCGTACCTCGGAAGCTTTACATTTTGTCGAGAAGCCATGAGATTTAATTGCAACTTACCCCATTGAGAGTCAGGCTGGAAAAACACTCCCGCTTGACTTCCCACTCCCCTGGGTAAAAAGTCTGCCTACTTACAAAGACCGCCTCTCAGAAATCCCTTCTGGGATGTGGGTCACTAACAGACAGCAATTGTGGGGCTCAGCCCACTGAACAATCTTGGCTACCTCTGTTATGGCCAAGGAAACTCCGAGTTCCTGACGGATTAAGTAAGCCTAACTGAAACCTGATAAACCAGGCCGAAGCTAACTGAGGCCAGGCTAGGAGAGGATTGAAGATTACTCTCAATTCCAAAATGTTTATGGGTAGAACACACTCCAACCAGGTCCATGTTCCCTGTTCTTAGAGAGCCCGAAACAGTTCCCCAGCCCAAAGGGCTGGCATCTGTTGTCACATTCACCCAGAAGAACTGCAAAAGCAGGTTCCCTGGGAGCAAAGATCCTGAGACAATCACCAAAGTATTCTTAACTGCTGAGGACTGAGGTGGAAACAGGCAACTGGAATGATGTCCATTGCCGCTACCATCAGCCCAATTACCTCCATGCACTGAGCCACTGATGGCCAAGGAGAGGACTGAAGTGCTAGGCAAGAATTGAAAATCCTTGAATTCCTGACTACTGTCAGCTTCATTGATGAGGAGACTAATATAGTTCTCCAAGAAAACTACCCTTGTAGTTGGAACTAAGGAACTCTTTTCCAAGTTCACCTTCCATCCGTGAGACCGCAGGAAAAATAACCAAATTTCTGTGCATAATCCTGCTTGTTGAAAGGAAGGCATCTGAACCAGAATGTCGTCCAGAGAAGGTGCCACTGCAATGCTCCACAATCGAAGCACCACCAGCAGTGATCCCGGAACCCTTGAGAAAATGCCGAGAGTTGTGGCAAGGCCGGAAAGAGCCACAAGCTGGAAATGTTTGTCTAGAAAGGAAAACCTTAGAAATTTGAGATAGTCATTGTGGATGGAAACA
The DNA here is from genome assembly GCF_027579735.1 of Bombina bombina. NCBI lineage: Eukaryota > Metazoa > Chordata > Amphibia > Anura > Bombinatoridae > Bombina > Bombina bombina. The sequence continues at coordinate 549,609,689 of NC_069503.1, forward strand.
AGCAAGAATGCATCCTTCAAATCCACCGTGGTCATAATTGACCCTCTTGGACCAATGGAAGAATGGAACAATAGTTTCCATCTTGAAAGATGACACTCTGAGAACCCTGTGTGGATTCTAAAATTGGTCTGAAGGTTCCGTCCTTCTTGGGAACCACAAACAGATAGGAATAGCATCCCAGACCTCGTTCCTGCATTGGACCAGGAACTATCACTCCCAGGTCCGAGAGGATCCGTACACAGTGTAAGAGCACTTCTCTTTTTGTCTGGTCTGACAATAATCTTGAAAGCAGAAACCTGCCCCTGGGATGAAAAGTCTTGAACTCTAGTTTGTATCCCTGGGACACAATGTCCACCACCCAGGGATCTTGAACATCACAAACCCAAGCCTGGGCGAAGAAGGAAAACCTGCCCCCTTTCGGATCGGGTGCAGGCCCTTCATGCTGTCTTTGATTAAACAGCAGGTTTCTTGGACTGTTTTCCCCTATTCCAAGACTGATTGGGTCTCCAGGAAGGCTTAGACTGCTCCTGCTTGGAAGAGGGAGTGGAAGGATTTCCCTAGAAATCTCAAAAGGAACGCAATTATCTCTGACGTCCTTTTTGCTTATTTCTCTTATCCTGTAGATGAAACATCCACAGACCAAGATTTTAACCATAATTCTCTACGGGCCAATATAGCAAAACCTGAAATCGTAGCTCCCAGCTCAATAATGTGAAGGGAAGCTCTGTAATAAAGGAGTTTGTTAACTTAAGGGCCTTTATCCTATCCCTTTGAGAGGGGTGTCTGTCCAATAGAAACATCAAACCAGTACTCCGCCGCACTGGTGACAGTAGCCATACCAACCGCAGGTTGTCATTGTAAACCCTCTAACTTCTTATCCATAGGGTCCTTAAAGGAACAACTATCCTCTATGGGAATAGTATCTCCCTTGGCTAGCGTGGAAATTGCCCCATCCACCCTGGGTATCGTCTGCCAAGACTCCTTGATAGAGCCTGCTATAGGAAACATCCTTTTAAATATAGGGGAGGAGAAAAAAGGGATAAGCGGCTTCTCCTATTCCTTAGCAAATATCTCTATAGCCCTTAACGGTACAGGAAGTACTTTCACTATTGAGGGCACGCCATATTTGTATAACTTACTGGACCCTCTATGATTGACTACGCCGGTAGTGTTGGAGTTGTCCAGGGTAGCTAAAACCTCCTCAAGTAACAAATGAAGGTATTCAAGCTAAAAACTGAAAGAAAACAACCTCAGGATCAGATAAAGGTATTACCCCATTTGAGTCTGAGAATTCCACCTCAGATACTACCAAAGTATCTTCCTCTTTCAGGTTACAGGGAAGAAACATTTGGAATAGCTACTACTGAATCAGTTACACTATTCACTGATTGAATATATGTCCTCTTTCACTTTTCCCTACAGCGTGGGAAAAACAGACAATGCATGAAATGCAAGGTAACTCCAGGTAGAGTGTGAGAGGATGCGCAGGGCACTGCATGTGGGCTATAAAATTTTGGGACACTTTAGGAGAAATTAGTGGCAAATCTTGACCATTGTCAATAGACTCCTGGACAGAAGGAGTAGGTTCAGAAAAAAGTCTATTTTTTATAACTTAAAGTTCTCTCAATAGATGAGGAACAGAAAGGGATTGGTGGTACCACATTGGCATCAAAGCTTAAAAACAAGAGACACCTAGCAGGGCCTCTTGGTCCATTCTGACTCACAAAGGATGAGTTAAACAAATAAACAATTTACATTTTTTAATAAAAATGAACACATAAAAAACGTTACTGTCTCTTTAAATTTTAAAACGTAACTTTTTATTTTTGTGAGCAGAAAAAAGCTAAATTAGTACGCAATTACTGCAGAACCTATCTACACCTTAGCTTAACTTTGCTGAGGTGCCCATCTGCCCTTCTGATACCTATTACATTCCAAACTTTATTTTTAAAACGTAACATCATTTTTGTATTCTTTCCTAAAGAGGTCCGGAACTCAGCTGTAGCGCTGTCCGGTCCCAACATATGTGTAAACACTAAGAATTGTGTTTGTAGAAGAGTGCGCAGCCCAAATTGGCACCACACAAAGCTCCACCCATCGCAGGCGTTACAGCAAGCAATCTCCCAGTCGCCTGGAGGCAAATTGGGTCTACCGCTTGCTAGACAGCAGCTTAGCCTATATATGTGACAAAAAACAATCACCTCATACTGAGTCTTTTTCCCTCAGCCCTAGTGATTTAAGCCCCCAGAGAGAAAAAACACCTAATCTAGTCTCATCAGCGCCAGTGCCTGCTTAAAAAGTGCTGTCACAGAAATCCCCTTCTTTTATATATAGGAGTTATGTCCCAGGTAAATAAAGTGCTCCACTTCCTCTGAGATCCTTTGTTTTCCCAGACCCAGAATAAAAAGTCAGCACTTACCTTTAAAATCTGCCCGACAGCAAGGCAGCTCACCAGGTTTGAGAGGTCCTCTCCCTCACATAGCCTCACGTAGCCCTGTGGAAAAAGGAAAAAGCCTGAGTAATCTTAGGCTATCAGGATTAGGGCAGCATAAATATATGGGAGGCGCAGTGAGAATTATGTCCCACAAGTTCCCATTGCTCTAAAGCCACCTCTGCTCTACTGAAGAGACTAATATGGACTACGGCTACACCCCAGAACAAAGCAGCACAATCTTGTACAATCTAGTACTTAAAAAATAATAAACTCTTGATTGAAGAATCTTTTACTAACACCTACTTTACCACCTCCTTGCTCTTAACGTAGGCAAAGATAATGACTGGGGTGGGAGGGAAGGGAGGAGATATTTAACAGCTCTGTTGTGGTGCTCTTTGCTGCCTCCTGCGGGGCAGGAGTGATATTCCCAACAGTAATTAATGATGATCCGTGGACTCATTGTGTCATTAGAAAGAAATGGTGTGTGTACAATCCATGCACTCAACAGAATATAGGGCTGGTATTCAATGTTTTTGGGGCTGCTTTTTATTCCCAGCTCAGTTCACAGGATAGTCCCAGACCTAGCCAGAGAGCCGACACGTTATCTTCAAATTACCGGTACAACACTTTATTTATTATGCATTTTCTGTTTTTTTTTGTTGATTTTGTCACTTTTTCTTGTTTCATCCCTGGATTTTAGTGAATAACAGTTTTTCATTGTTATTTGTTATATGTGTTAAAAAGAAAGCGGGCATATTGTTCTTGGACAATTTGTCAATTTGTTCATTCACTGTACATTCTTGCGTTTCTCTTTCACATAGCAAACAAGGGAGGAGGATGAAGCACCCGCCATGTAAAGTACTGAACCCTGAAGGTGACAACTTACTGTACTGCTCTCCATCCCCCTATACTGTTAGTAGACTTTGTCCCATGTGGTGTTAGACCACAAACTACATTGTGTTTGTTGTTTCCCTTACACTGAACATTAGGCCCTTACACTCATAATCAATGTAGTCTGCCTCCTCATGCGCGTATCTCTTCATATTGACATTACTTTCCCCTCAAACATGACCTTCTCTCTTATTAGACTTAATGACCCACTCTATTAATGTCACGCTCAGCTGCTGGGAAGCTCTGCAGTCCTCTCTGTGTGCTTGATTGACAGGTGTCTGAGCCACCCCTTCCTGATGATGTCACAACCAGGCTTTTTATTCTGGCTTCCTGTTTCTCCAGTGTCCGTTTGTTTGTTAACTTTGAGGCTTCTGTTAGGATTTCGCTGAGGAATCTCTCTAACTGCTGCTTTTCTGTTGCCAATCTCTTCAAGGACTTACTATGCTGGATTAACCTTCAACCTCCTGAATACCTGTCTCCAAACAATGCAAGTACTGTTTGTTTTGTGAAACTTTCAAACTTCCTGTTTACCTGCTGCAACCCCTGCATATTCAGACTACTCTGTGTAGTGCAAACTATTCAAATACTGTTATTTCTGTGAATCCTTCAATCTGCATGTTTACCTGTTTCCAAACTCTGCAAATACTATTATTCAGTGTAAACCTTCAAACTGCTGGATATCCTGTTGCCAATCTCCACAAGTACTGATTATCTGTGTTAACCTTCAAACTACCAGCTTACCTGTCGCTATCACTGCAAGTTCTGACAACACAGTGTTAACCTTCAAACTACATGATTACATGTTATTAATTCTGCAAGTTCTGACTACACAGTGTTTACCCTCAAACTGCCTGATTACCTGTTGCATACTCTGCAAAGACTGTCTACACAGTGTTAACTCTCAAACTTGCCTGATTACCTGTTGCATACTCTGCAAAGACTGTCTACACAGTGTTAACTCTCAAACTGCCTGATTACCTGTTGCATACTCTGCAAAGACTGTCTACTCAGTGTTAACCCTCAAACTGCCTGATTACCTGTTGCATATTCTGCAAAGACTGTCTACACAGTGTTAACCTTCAGACTGCTTGATAACAAATTACCTACTCCTGCATTATTAACTGTTTCCTGTTTTACCCTTCTTCTGTCTGAGTATAAGTGACTATCCCTGCTCTCCTGATTCTGTGGAAGGCATTTCCTGAAACCAGTTCCTTATTCAGAAGTCTATCTGGCTGATATCATGAATTACTTTGGCACAGGCTAACCCTGCTCCATATCGTGAGTACTTTGTTTTTTGGAGGTTGTCGTGGGGTCACGTCCTGGATTAAACTCAGAGTGCAAGGGTGTTGTTTAAGTTTGCCCTTGCATTTGGGTCTACTTCTGGATATTTCCTAACCTGACAATTAAGATTTTTTAGTGGAACTTGGGGAGTATCACCTCCCAAGCTAAATGAAGCATCATACTACAACTCTCAAATGACTCCACACTGACATAGCTCTTCTACAGGAGTCACACTTAACAGATGGTGGGTTGGTTTATACAACGAAAGAAGAAGATAAAAGTAACATAAGACTTTTAATATAGCTCCACACACATAGGCAGCTACTCACGAGATAAAATAATAAAACAACACATCTCAATATGGCATCCCGCACATCAGCACTTAGCTCCTATCCCTGATACTGTGTCCGTCGACAGAGACACCAGTGAAGACTCTCCTTTCACACTTCCGGGTAAGCCGCTGATAGTCGCCAGACCCCTGCAGAATCGCGGCCAATCGGCCGCCAGCAGGGAGGTGTCAATCAACCATGAACCGAAACGAACCCTCAATGATGTGGGGAAGTACAGTAGCCTAATAGGGTTTCATTCCATTATGATGAAACTTTCTCAAGAGTGTACATTCTTTATACACCTATTGAGGGACACAAATGCAGATTTGCCATTCTGATTTGAAAAGGTCTGCCAGCCCACATAACAGCTTCTAAAATTGACCCAGGGGGTAGATACATTGGGGCATATCTATCAAGCTCCGGATAGAGCTTGAGGCCCCGTGTTTCTGGCAAACCTGCAGGCTCGCCAGAAATACCAGTTATGAAGCAGCGGTCTAAAGATTGCTGCTCCATAACCTGTCCGCCTGCTCTGAGCAGGCGGACAGACATCGCCACAATTCAACCTGATCGAGTACGATCGGGTTGATTGACACCTCCCTGATGGCGGCCGATTGGCCGCGATTCTGCAGGGGGCAGCGTTGCACCAGCAGCTCTTGCTCTTCAGCGAGGTCTGGCGGACCTGATCTGCACTGTCGGATCAGGTCCGCCAGACTTTGATAAATAGAGGCCAATGTCACCACACTGCAGGTAGCAGGACAGTCATACACACTCTGTAACATTTATGGTCCTAACCGTCCATCTCCAAATTTCTGGCACTCGCTTAAATCTACTCTTTGCACTTGCTAACTCACCTTTGATACTAGGAGTACACTTTAATTTAGCCCAAGCCCTACCTCTTGATCGACAACTAGAACCTTCCACTAAATCACATAAAAGAGCTAGTAAACAATGGGATTAATTTAAGCTTAACTGGAGCTTTTTTGTAAATATTTTAGATTTATAAAGGTTGAACTCTATGAACTTCAGTCTTTTTTTCAACCTCATCTACTATGCTACTATGTAACAAGGCTATAGGGGAGAAACGGCCATTATCACTAATTTTAAAAACATGTTGGGATTGACTGACCTATGGAAACTCCACCACCTGACTCGTGACTTTACTTGTCTGTATAAAGCACATGGCTCTCTATCATGTATAGACTACTTCTTATTAAAAAAAAATTTTTTTATTGAGATTCTAGACACTTACAAACAAATACTTTTGTCCAATTACAATGACAGAAAAAAAACATACATAAAATATTCAAGTTGATATGATGCATAATAGGCTATACAACAATTTGTGAACCAAAGATAAACATATTCGTCAAGAATCCTTTGTAGGGAATAGTGAGTAAAGTAGTGTATAAACATCTGAAAAAAACCCTTTATATATAAAAATATATGACTGTGTATTAAAATATGAGAAAACATTTGCAATTAAAGGATTGCTTTTTTTTCTTAAACTTATTATTTTTTTAGTATTTCTGACAGGGACTAAGAGATCCACAATCTTTACAATTAGCAAATAAATATAGGTAATGGGAAACATAGTGATTATACTCAAATCCATACATAATTGGATACAAACAAAGTGAACCAAAGCAGTGGGCCAATAATGCCCGTGACTAATTAAAAACAATTCTTACTGCCTTCTTTAAAGGGAACATTCAGATTTAGCTAAAATTATATAGTGTAACCAAATAACCCTGTGTAAGCTAGCTAGGTTTTCTTCACCTCAGTTATTTTCTCACTTTCTATCCCCACATTATATATACGGTGCCAAGTATACAGTGTAACCAGACCCCCAAACACCCCTACCTCACCCCCAAACACTCACTCAGTGTCTGTTGCCCATTCGCCAGGGAAGTGACCTGCCAAAATGTTCATCTGTAAGTATTCCGAATTAATAATTGGTTTAATTAATTTTTTTTGATGCATTAGGGGCAAAGATCTTAGAAATATCTCCCATTTCTTAAGAAATACTACTAGGTGTTTGTCTTGTGGGTAAGGTAAATTAATTTGTTCTATTATGAACTGATCAGTCAAAGCCCTTTTAAATTGTGCCATTGTAGGTAAAGCAGATGCTTTCCATGTCTTAAAAATAAGATTCCGTGCGATTAATATGATAGTATTTATCAAGTTATAATTCTTAATTGTGTGGTGATATTTTACCAAAAAAAAGACCTCAATAGGGGATATTTTATAGTCCACTTTCAAAACAACTGTCATCCAAAATATGATTTTCCCCCAGTATTGAAATACCTTAGGGCAGCTCCATAAACAGTGAAAGAGGTCAGCGCCTGTATTTGAGCATCTAGGGCATAGAGCTTTTGTTTTATACCATTTGGCTAAAACAGCAGGCGTAATATATCTCTGTAGCCCGATTTTTATCTGGGACTCCCTCCAAGACGTCGGAACCCAGGACTGTTGCGTTATTTTAAAACTCTCTATGATAATCTGCTCATCTATATCCGGAAATAGGTTAGCCCATTTAACAACCATCTCGTCTACTTGTGCTTTTGATGTTTTCTGCTTTAATAGTAAATATAGAGGGGAGATTGCATATATTCCTGCTGCATACATTGAGATCCTAGTCTGCAGCTCACCCAAGGACCAGTCATTCCCGTATTTCGTGAGCATCTCTTGGAGAAAGTGTCTAACTTGGAGGTAGGCATAGAACTCACGTGGCCCTATATCAAACCGAGATACAATTTCTTGGAATAATAATGTATATCCTCCCGTGTCCCACAACTGACCTAAGGTTTGGAGACCTTTAGATTCCCAATCTGTGAATATCCGATTCGAGAGGCCAGGACTAAATTCTGGATTACCCACTATAGGTAGATATTGTGAAACATAGGGCGACTTCCCTATTTCTATACATAGTCTTTGCCATGTGATAATGACATTCTTCAGAGTATCTAGATAGAATAGTTAGATGGAATTGAGGTAAGTGGACAGTGCAACAGAGCTTTCAATTTAAATGGGGCCACAAGCTGTGATTCCCAAATGAAAGACGTAATTTGCTCCTTCCCAGTTAGCCAATCAAGTGCAAATCTAGCTATTATAACCAGATTATATGTCTGAATGTCGGGGAGTGCCAAACCTGCTGATGTCTTAGGATTCATAAGCCTACCTGCGGCAATCCGCGGTCTTTTGCCATTCCATAAAAATTTGGAACAGGCCTTATTATATATAGTGATATCTTTCTTATGTAGGAACCATGGGATATTTTGCATAATATAGAGGAGCTTTGGGAAGATGATTGATTTAATCAAAGTCACCCGAGCTGTTAATGAAATAGGTAGCCTGGTCCATTCATCCAGCTTACTCTTGCAGGAGTCCATTACTGTCCTATAGTTTAATCCATACCATTCCTCCGGGTTTCTAGATAATTGTAAGCCCAGATATGTAATCTGAGTGACCTCCCTGAAAGGGTGGTTCAGCTGCAGTGTGGGATTTTTATCTATCCACATAAGCTCAGATTTAGATGTATTAATCTTAAACCCTGAGATTTCCCCGAACTCTTGAGTAATACTCTGTAGGATAGGTAGTGACACTTCAAGATTAGATAGAAATAGGAGGAGATCATCCGCGTAGAGAAGAAGAATCAACTTCTCACCCGCTAATGAAATCCCCTCCAGTTCTTGCCGTATTTGAATGGCCAGCGGTTCTATACTAAGGTTGAACAAGAAGAGATAAAGTGGACAGCCCTGTCTAGTCCCTCTGAATAGATTGAATCGCTGAGTAGAGGTGTTATTGATAATTACCGAAGAGGAGGGGGTACTATAAATTAAACGTATATAATTGTTAAAAGGGCCAGAGAACCCAAATTCATCTAGCGTAGAAAACAAATGATCCCAACTGACCCTATCGAAAGCCTTTTCCACATCAACTGTCAGAATAGCCTTATCAATGCTTCCATGAGATTCCTTAGTTTTATATATGTTCCAAAAGGATTCAATCAGGATTAGTAATTTCCTTGTGTTCCTTGTCGGCTTACGACCATGCATAAAGCCAGATTGATTCTCATGAATTAAGTCGCCCATATAAGGTTTTAATCGTAGGGCTATGATAGACGCGAGCAGCTTATAGTCGGTATTTAAAACCGAGATAGGTCTAAAGGAACTTGGTAATTCAGGATCTTTCCCCTTTTTTAGGATCAGTGAGATATTTGCAGATGTAAAAGATGGAGAACAGCTCATATTCTCGGAAAAATAAAAATTAAATAACTTAACTAATATAGGTAACACCTGGAGTTGGAGGATTCTGTAGTATTCTATGGGGAGAGCATCTGGACCAGGTGCTTTATTGGGCTTCGCATTTTTAATTGCCCAGATTATTTCCTCTTCCGTAATAGGAGCATTAATGGCATCTCTGGCTTCTATGGATATACGGGGAACTTTAATCTTTCCCCAAAATGTCTCTTTTTTCTGTAGATTGATAGTCTCTTGGGTGTATAAATCCTGGAAGAAGTCAAAAAATACTTTTTCTTGTATAGACTACTTCTTATGCTCCCCTCAACTGAACAACCAGATCTCGCAAATTGACAGGTCACCATCTCCGATCGCGCACCTATCTGGCTAATGTTGCAACCTCTACCAAATCGACCCCCGCATAGAGCCTGATATTTCCCTACAAACTTATGTTACAATTTGGACTTTCAAAGACATTTACGGTCAAATTGGATGGAGTATAGTAACCTTAATTGTCAACATATTGATGACCTTAATTTGTGTTGGAATGCTACTAAGGCCATCCTGAGAGTACAGATCACAGCTTTCGCAGCCCACTATAATTCAAAGCATAAGAAATTAGATGCAGACATGACCTCTGACCTCACAGCTACCTACTTGAAACACCCTACCTGCACAAACAGGTCTAAATATTATGAATTGAAAAAAGTTAGGGACAATATACTGTATCAGCAAGGTGCCCCTTTCCAGTCCATAGGAGAGGCCACTTCTATTGCTTTGGTAATAAGACTGGTAAAGTGTTGGCGAATGTGGTTAAAGTAGTTTCACCCAAATCTTTTATAGCGTCCATATCCTCCAATAACAATATCTATACAAAGAATGCAGATATAATAAGTGAGTTTGTCAACTTCTATAAAACCTTATACTCCAAACAAGAGATAAGCCCCACTGACAAAGAGACATTCTAGACTCAAATTAAACTGCCTACACTGTCCTTAGAACAACTTAACATTTTAAATGCACCAATACAACCATCAGAGGTTAAGAAGGCAATCCAGACCAGTAAGTTAGGCAAGGCTGCAGGCCCAGATAAGATCCCAACTGAATATTAAAAAATTCTGGTGGACTTCCGGTGGGAGGAGCTACAGTGTGGTCGCACTCATACAGAGCTCCGTGCTCAATTCTAAAAAATACTGTTTTTTGCAATCCCACACTGGCTCCCAAGCTCTTCCTTGGCTACAGCAAGATCTGAATTAGCCTGGAGGCATTGTGCATAGCCGATGCAGCGACTTGTGAGGTCGGTACATCTTTCGCCTCACCACCGGAGACATCGCTAACAGCTGGCCGCCATCTTGGCTCCCCTCGTGGAGCGTGTACACTACGCTGACCGGACTGTCTCCTGCTCTCACGGAGCCATACACTTCCACACTGACAACCGGGAACGGCTCCTAACTGATACTGGGGCCGGTAAAGACTGAGGAATTTCCTGCACAAGCAGCCGGGGACACTCGCAGTTAGGAGACCCTGCGCCATCACCTACAGACTGCTCCTCATGTAAGCGGTCTGTACCCGCTACTACCGGACCATTTCGCAAACGCAGGAGTTTATCAGGCACAACCCTGCTGGAGTTCTATGACTCGTGAGTATGCCCAAAGGGAATGGGATTACTGCTCAGATTATACAACTTGCAGGCCTTCATACTCATACAACCGGCAACCTAATAATTAACTAAATTGAAAGGGACCACTGTGAGACCTTTGAGTCTAGGATACTGTGAGAGAGTAAATAACCCACTTCAGCAGGCTTGGTTGTATTGTCTCTAAGGATCATATTCACCTGGTATCTTTAACTGGAAACAAGAACACTAAACTGCATGTACTGTTTGGCAAATTGCTGCTTTTGACAGAAACATTCTAACTATTTATCCCTTGATGCTGCGGCTGAGCAGCCCGGTATATACACTCAATTGCTCGCGGGAGTGCTCCCCGGGACGACATAGTCCAACTTGCACCCCCTGGGTAAACAGGATCTTGACTGTCTACTCCCCTGGTGGCAGACAACCCAGTATTGGAGACAGAATCTTTACAGACCATTGTGTGAAGCACACACCCTCCATTGCCATTGGGACTATAATATCAAGGTATAGGGACCCGGCCTGGGTCTAGATAGTATCTCTCCTCCCCCTTTCCCGCTCCATAGCTGGGAGCGGGTCATATCCTCTCTCCTTTCTCCGACAGAGCCCAGTGGTGGCATACTCCCTGGGGAGAGATACGCGGAGACATAACATCTTATCACCCTCCCCTTGGCTCGCACCCCCCTCTCTATGGACAGATTTCTAACAACCCCAAAAATGTCGAGCAGAAACAAATCCCAACAAGATAAAAGGCACAAACAACCTCCGGATGCCCAGCATCCAAGCTCTCCAACAAAACCTGCCCCAGTTCGAGAATCTGACAACTCTAACTTGGAGGAACAACAAATGAGCTCTTTGCTACTGTCCAAACTCGAAATTCTCCAAAGGGGAATGGACAACTTAACCTCAGAAGTTAAGCAATTCAATTCCAGGCTGACGGGGGCAGAGCAGAGAATTTCTGACCTGGAAGATAACCACCATACTTCCTCTATTCAAGTCAAAAAGCTGCTGCAACAAAATGAATATCTGCACCAAAAGCTGGATGACTTGGAAAACCGCTCACGCAGGAACAATATCCGGCTGGTGGGACTCCCAGAATCTGTCCGCCCTTCAGAGCTACTATACTTTGCAGAGAACTCACTCCCTAATCTGTTGGGCATCTCAGCTGATCAGATACCAATGAAGGTGGAGAGAGCCCACCGCATTGGAGGCTTCAGGCCACCTGAAGACGGGAAGAAACCCTCTCCTAGAGGGGTAATGATTAAATACCTTAACTTCCAATCTAAGATCCAGCTTCTACAAGCGTATAGGAGGGTAGAAATGTTGCTATATGATGAAAAACGGATTTATATATTTCAAGACTACTCAGTGGAAGTTGCTAAGAAGCGAAAAGACTTTGCTCCGATTTGTAGCTCTCTGCACAAGGACAAACGCCAAGCTATTCTTCTTTTTCCTGCACGCCTCAAGCTCCGCACTCCAAAAGGATTCAAACTATTTGATTCTCCTAGAGAGGCACAGGATTACCTGGATCAAGAAAGGAACTCTCCTACTACTCTTTCCCCAGGGAGCAGGGACTCTCCTGGCTGACGTAGACAAACCAGCCGATGACCCTAAGGGTCGGACATACAAAATGTTACTGAGGTGGTGAATCTACGCCTCAGATTTCTTCCTATAGGACTCAAGAAAATACCTTAATGGATAGGTATCGTATGAAAATGTTCAGGGACGTTGATGTCCTGGTTGTTATATGTAAATATGTTATGTTTTTGCTATGTGTAATAAGTAATTGGAAACTGTATAATGTGTGCCTTACTTTTCAGAGAAATGTCCAGTTAACTAGGCAGCATAGAGTAATGTTCGAGACTGTCAATATTATGAACATACAATATGTCACTCAACTTGCAGAGATTATGGCAATAATTACAATTGTTTACGTATATGTGAGATATGAGCTGCCCTGTTCTTTGATGCAATATGTTTTAGATCTGTCTTTATACACTGCTAGGCCAGACCGCTGCCTATGTCCCCCCATGCCCCCCTTAAATGGTGAAATTTGATAGGTCAAACATGCGTTGCCCTGCTAATTTAGCCAAGCACAGATCGCAGGTAGAGACACGCGCTGCACTTGTAACTTCCTACCCCCCCTTTTGTCTTTAAATGACGTTAAAAATATGCTCCTGGAATGTGGGAGGGATTAACTCGCCCATTAAGAGAAAAACTGTTTTGACGTATCTTAAAAAAACGCAGGCTCATATTATGTTTCTACAAGAGACACACCTTACCGCCTCTGAACATGAAAAACTCAAAGCCAAATGGATCACGGAGATCCTCTATGCCCCATACAATAGCTCCAGTAGAGGAGTGGCGATCCTCATACGCAAAGATCTAGATTGCCAATTAGGGTCGGTAATCCGGGATCCTGAGGGGAGATTTATCATTGTCAGGCTGAAATGGCAGGAGGATTGGTACACCCTCTGCAATATATATGGCCCTAACCATAGAGCGCCTGCGTTTTGGAAATCTATAACTAACTCTCTAGCCCAACACCTGGACACTAAAATCATTATGGCAGGAGATTTCAATTTGACGCCCAATCCCATTCTCGACAGATTCAGAGACCCTACCGGTATTCTCCAATCTGGGGACCGTAGACCCATGACAACTTTCCCGACCAAGGTCTTTAGGGCCTTGTATGACTCTCTGGGATTACAAGATATCTGGAGGAGACGGAACCCTGTGGGTAGGGACTACACTTGCGCGTCGAGGGCACACAACTCATTCTCTCGCATTGATCTCTTTCTAACTTCTAGCTCTCTGGAACTTCTAGTCACAGAAGCCAAAATAGCTAATTTGACCATCTCAGATCACGCTCCAATCTCTCTGACTATTACCCACTCTCCCCAACCTACTAATAAAAGGGTGTTTAGATTTCCAACCTACCTCATAAAATCTCCTGATTTTATAATGTTCCTAAGGAGACAATGGGACGATTACATGAACAATAACCAGACACATCTCTCCTCCCCAACTCTTTTTTGGGAAACAGCCAAAGCGGTCCTGAGGGGCGACATAATTGCTTATCTCTCTAAACAGAAGCGCCTCCAGAGTGGCAGGGAAGAACACTATAACACTCAGCTGACCAACACATACGCCCAATATTGTCGGTCCCCCACCTCACACAACAGAACCGCCTATTTCACGGCTAAAAGGGAAAGAGACGCTTTCATGCTACAAAACACCATACACAGGGAAACCAAAAACCAAGGCCTATTTCTGCGCCATGGTAATAGAGCTGGAAAATTCCTAGCTTCCTTGGTTAAAATTAAACAAGCTAACAGAGGAGTTCCAGCTATAAACAGCCAGGGCCAACTAACCAATGATAGATCTATGATAGTGACGGAATTTACAAATTACTATACTAACTTGTATCAATCACAGCCACCTCACGACACTGCACATCAACAGTTCTGGAAAGACTTAACTCTACCCACAATCACGGAGGAACAGCTAGCTAATCTTAATGCCCCGATCTCTCCTGAAGAGGTCACCCAGACTATTAAATCTCTCGCTTTGGGAAAGACACCTGGCCCAGACGGGCTGCCCATCGAATTTTATAGGATGCTCTCTGACCAAACTACCCCGATCCTCACCACCTTATTTGACCACTTCTTTACAGAACATACCGTCCCTCCTGCCAGCTTCTCTGCAGCTAATATTACAGTCATTCATAAAGCGGGCAAAGATCCCACACTCCCAGCCTCATATAGGCCCATATCCCTTTTAAACGTTGATTACAAGTTACTCACCAAGCTCTTAGCGAACCGACTGAAACATGTACTCCCTCACGTCCTACACCCGGACCAAACAGGTTTCACCCCTACCCGCTCATCGATCACAAACATTCGCAAAGTCCTTCATGCAATATCTCACTACTGGCAGGCTAGACAACAGGGAACCCTCTCGTCTCTCTCGGAAGCCTTCCTGCTGTCACTTGACGCAGAGAAGGCCTTCGATCGTGTGGAGTGGTCACATCTCTTCCATTCTATGAGGGCTTTTGGTATATCAGGACACTTCACAACTTTCCTCACTAACATATACTCTCACCCGGTTGCATACCTCTTGGTAAACAATCTATACTCTCCCCCGATTCCTCTTCATAGGGGAACACGACAGGGCTGCCCTCTTTCCCCGCTGCTCTTTAACTTGGCTCTAGAGCCCCTGGCAGTGCACCTGAGAGGTATCTTCCCAGGAATACAACTGGCATCTCATAAGCTTCAAATCGCCCTCTATGCAGATGACATGTTACTTTTTGTTTCTAACCCTCAGACACACATCCCAGCTATCCTGAATGCCATTGAGCTGTTCGGACGGTTCTCAGGGTATAAAATAAATGTTTCAAAGTCTGAAATCCTATGGTTACACCGGAGATCTGACCACGTCCCTGAGATATACCCCTTTAGACCGGTAGAGAACCACTTAACTTACTTAGGCATACATATTTCAGCAAACCCGCAGCATTGGTATTCTCACAATATAACCCCGCTTGTCCACCAAATCAAAACAGAGCTGGTGGCATGGCAAAACTTGCCGCTATCTCTTATGGGTAGAGTCCACATTGTCAAGATGATGACCCTCCCCAAAATTCTATATCCCATGCAAATGCTCCCATTATTACTCACACGGAGAGATGTGGCCTTCCTAAATGCTATAATCAGAACCTTTCTATGGAAAGGGGGTAAGCCACGTATTGGAGCACATAAACTCTATCTCCCTTACTCGCGTGGGGGACTGGGGTTGCCGAACCTAGTATATTATAACTGGGCCTCCCTGGCAAAGTTCCCATTAGACTGGGCACTAAACACCCAACATTTCTCTAGCACTCACTTAGAAGAAGCTTCCTTACCTCAAATATCTCCTGCTTTCCTCCCGCATGCCACCCTATCAGAGCTCCCTGCGAGTGTGGTTACTCACCCGATGTTTAGAGATGTGCTTCTTGGGTGGAGATCCTTAACCAGAACCTTGGGGTGGGACCCCACCCACACCAAATACCTTCCCTTGACAGGTAATCTGAGATTCCACCCTGGTACGCTATACCCTGTCTTCCAGACGTGGAAAGCTCTGGGGGTTGACAATCTAGATAAAATGTTAGATCACTCAGCTAAAACAGTCTTGCCCTTTGACGAATTATGCAGAAAGTTCTTAATCCCCTACACCAATAGATTTGCCTACTTCCAGGCCAGACACTATATCAACCACATTTTACAACACTGCGAGACATTCTGGGCCATCCCCCCGCTAGTGCGTACCATAGCGCAGTTTCGAGCTCATAATTACACTATTTCCTCAATCTACACTGCACTCATAAACTCAAAAGCAGCCACGACCATGTCTCACCTTTTAGACAACTGGCGTAAAAAACTACCGACGATCTCCTCTGACAAGACCATCCTAGACAGCCTCACCCTAACCTGGTCAGCGACCTTGGCAGCCGACCTTAGGGAATCCCAAATAAGGGTTATTTATCAGGACTACCTCACACCTAATAGACTGAGTAAATGGAGGGCAGATTTCTCAAATGTGTGTGGAAAATGCTCTTACCCTAAGCCTGACTTTTTACATTACCTGTGGTACTGCCCCAAAATTCGCAGATATTGGAATCAGGTATCCTTCTGGCTCTCTAGAATTATGCGCGCTCCCATCATCCTTACTCCCAATCAAGTGATATTCTTAGAGCACTTAGAAGTCTCAAGGCGAGATAGGAAACTCTTGATTAATATCATACTCTTGGCAAGAAAGTGCATCTTTCGTAAGTGGTTAAATGTTAATCCCCCCTCTGTTAGTTTCTTAAAGCAAACGCTACTGAAATCTTTAATGTATGAACAATGTGACACTTTGTATGATGTTGATAACAGAGTTGCTCGTTTCATTGTAAAATGGAGACTCTTTTTGGAGTCGCTAGACCTCTCCACCCAGAGGAGAGTGCTCTACCCTTTTAAAAATACGATATACATGTTGGAGGCAGCCATAAGGGGAGAATGGAATATATGGTAGAGGGGCCACACGAGGGAGGTCTTTAGATTAAACTGAAGATGTCTTATAACCTAAGATCTAATTGGTTTCTCCTCATACTGGGCACATGATCTGATTTGATACATAGCAAAACTTGTTTTGTTGTTAATTGTTTATTCCTGTTCTCTATTTTCAAACTAAAAAGCCCCCCATCCTAGGACACATGTTTAGCCTAGGGTGTCATGTTTTCCAAAAAGTTATGTTTTAAAAGAAATTGTATAATGAGACTCACTAGGTATCTATGCAATATTTGTAGGTTTTATATGATATCCCGAACAATGACATTCAGTTATGTAACATGACACTGTAACTTGATTATGATTTTTGTATATTTGTGAGTTTCAATAAAAATAAAAATAATAAAAAAAAAAAAAAATTCTGTAGGATGAAATCACTCCTACGCTAACAAAATTATATACTGCTTATCTCTAAGGCTCAATAATACCCCCCTAATTTTGTTGACACCCATATATGCATAATTCTGAAATCAGACAGGGACCTTACTGACTCAAGAGAAGCATGTTATTGTTTTCTTTTTAAACACATAAATGCATTTTGCAAGCCCATATAAAACACCTTACAGGTGTCTCAGAAGGATCCGTGGTGCACTGCGCTCTGGCGTTTCTGCTTGTTATTCTGCCTCTGTTCTATATCAGATTCAGTAGTGCAGTTTGAGTAAACAAGAGGACAGCAGTGTTCAGCCTATGAGCACACTGCAGCTACTGGTAAGTGCAGGGCACTAACCTCCATTCTTCTTACACAATAAAGCAGAAACTGAAAATCTTCCTTTTAAATCACATATAAACATGTGTATACTATTGTGCATAGAGCAAAAGAAGCAGCCCTTACATTTGGGGCCTGAGATACACATGTACTCTATGGTGCAATAGCTCTCTTCACCACACAACGTACTGAGCACAATCTGCTTTCACTTTACACCACAGAGTTCACTGTGATCGCATTACTGCAGCTGCTTCCTTGCCTGTCGCTCTTCCCGCTCTTACTTTCCACCCTAAATATGTAGCAAACTTAAAATAGCGCTACTTTCTGCCAGCAGCTCATCAATGCAAAAACAATCTTGCTCTTTAAAAAGAAAGAAAAAAAAAAGTACAGCCCAAACTGTGTCCCCCCAACATGCATCTCCCCCGTCGTCCTCCGGTTCTTACGCCCATTTAGTGAAGGGTGCTAGGCAGTAAAAAGCATATACCCTTTTCTCTGGTTATTCAGTTTCAGCAATAGTAAAATTCTTATTCTTGATTATTAACAGTGTATTCATTAAAGAGACAGTAAAGGAAGGTTTTCATTAAAGTTATAGTACATTTTGACAAAAACAAAATTAGAAAGAAAGAAAGAAAGAAAAAAAAACTATTAAATGTACACATGTATTTAACTGTGGCTGAAGGAAAATAAACAAAGTAGACATAAGTGCTAATCCTTGACACCAAAAGATAATAGTTTTAGAATGATAAACTAGAAAAAAGTAGAAAAAGCAAATGTTGATTGGTTAAAAGTTTCCTTTTCTTTTCCTCATCACGTGTTTTTGACAATTATATAAAAGCAGCAATTACAGCAACTTTCTATTTTTACACTATTTACAAAGAGAGAAAACTTTCTTTGCTTTACAAGATAAATGGTTCAGAGAAAATGCCAGACAGGTCGAACTAAATTTGCACTTTATAAATTGCAGTTTACAGCACTTGTTATCTAGCTGTCTGTAGTAGTGAAAGAGAACAAAACAGCTCAAGCAAGAAATCCTGAAGATATTTTATTAACATGAAAAGGAAATAAAACTACATTAGTGGTCAAAGTATTATCCCATTCCATTGTGTAATTAATTAAAAAAAAGAACATTGTTAGCCAAATTACAAAAATATAACATCATTTTAATTTTTATGAGTTAAAAGAGGCAGGAGCCATGGAAAAAAAGTATTCATGTGATGACCTTTGAGAACTTCAGCATCATTAGCATTTCAAACAGCATCTAATAAAATTAAGACAGGAAATATATTAGAAATATCCATTATATTAATGCAAATATCTTTGTGTACCACTAATTAGAGTGCTTCCAAAATATCTTTACTGTTCTATGTAGTGAAAATAAGAAAGAACAAAATAAAAACTCTTAGAAAAAGACACACAATAATTTAATGTGAATTTTCTGGTCACAGAAATGTGGTAAACAGCTTTTTATATGTAGGTGAGAATGCAATTGACAAAAAAAAACAGGGTGGAATGGGGCCAGTGACAATTTGTCACTGGCCCCATTCCACCCTGTTTTTTTTGTCAACATCGGAAAAAAGTTGCGAGGTAAACAAATAAGTAAAAATTGAAATCACGCGATCGTTCATGCAATCACGTGATTTCAATGATGGGATCGGGTCAGGGGAGTGCCTATGACACTTGGCACGCCCTCCAGCCTGCAATCCCATCTAGGAAGCGGTTATGTCTTCAGGACAGCCAAATGGCTAGGACGTTCCATGCCATCCTAATGGCGCTAAAGCCCAGCCCATGGAAAGTCCTAACGGAGGGAAGGGGTTAAACAGCTACATGAAAACACATCCTTTTATTTATTTATTTTAAATTAACATTCTAAATTGTAGTTAACCCTACTCAATGTATACAGCTTTGTGCAGAAATGTATGCTTTTAACCACTTCGCTATCAGGAATTTCAGAGAAAAACTTGGCAAAATACTGGAATTTTATTTAAGCATTTTTGCTATCACTCCATTTAAACAGAAATAGAGCCTAGTTTTTTTTATTTATTTACATATTAAAACTTTTTAAAGTAGACAACCTAAGTTATTAATCTAGATACATTTTCAGGGCTATTGCTACTAGGTGACTGCCTATGGGCGCCCCTGCAGTAAGGGGGTGGGCACAAATTTGGTGAATACATTTTTTTTTTAATGTGCATAATTATTTTTTGATGCCTAACTTGGGCTTCATAGTAGGGGCAATTTGTGGTGGCATAATGGCTAGAATGGGAGGGGACTCCACTGAAAGATAAGGAAGCAGAGACTGCAGGTCAGCCAGAACAGCTGGAAGCATCTGGCTGAAATATCTCACTGCACAGCCCCTATGCTCTCTGCAAAAATTAAGCAGCCTTCTTAAACGTTGATGGAGCTGGTGACAGCAGTGGTAATCATTATGCATCAGAGAGTTTTCACCATCAGTGTATAGGCCCACATCATCATTATACTGGGCAGATCTCTTTTTTAGTGTATGAACCCTCAACATCATCATACGGTGCATAGGCACTCTGCGTTAATTATACAGTGCAGTATGTTTATTAGTGTATAGATGTCTTGCATTATCATATAGTGCAACGTGTTGTGTTTATTAATGTTCATTATTATCAATATTCAGTGACAGTCAAAAATAAGTGTGAGTTGTACTGGTCTCTGTTGCAAAATTTTCCAGTACTCCCCTGCAAGTTAATGTGATCTATTGCAGGGCTTGAAACATTGATACATATGGGAAAAAATTATCATGATGCATTCACAGCTTGCAATTCAGACTTGCAATAGTGAATCTGCAATCACAAATTTAAGAATCAGTCTCTGCTTCTTATCTTGCATAACACACCCAGCTTATTCTGAGTGATTGGCAGGCCTTGCTCTCATGCTCTTGTGCAATCTTTAAAAGGATACTGAACCCAATTTTTTTCTTTCATGATTCAGATAGCGCATGTAATTTTAAGCAACTTTCTAATTTACTCCTATAATCAATTTTTCTTTGTTCTGTTGGGGTTTTTATTAAAAAAAAGCAAGAATGTAAGCTTACGAGCTGGACGATCTTTGGTTCAGCACCTGGGTAGCCCTTTTTGATTGGTGGCTAACTGTAGCCACCAATCAGCAAGCGCTACTCAGGGTGCTGAACCAGCAATGGGCGGGCTTGTAAGCTTTACATTCCTCCAAAAGACTTTGATGTTATACTGAAGTTTCAACTTTACAAGGACAAAGAAAGAATTCTTAATTCAGCCAGAAAGTCGCAAACTCTTGATTTCGAAGGGGCGCAACTACAGATTTATGCAGACCTCAACCCACTCACACTCGCAAAGAGGAGAGAGGCCAGATACCTCACCCAATACTTCTGTTTAAAAGTCCTTTGGGGATCACAAACATACAGCGCTCCGGAATTCAGCGGCGCTATACAAATAAATGATAATAATAATAATACACAAACAGAACGCTAGAAGACCTAAAGATTTTCTGCAAGAAAATCAACATTCCCCTGCCAATTCCTCCTAAATTACAGGAGAGCTGAAAACACCCTGATGCTTCATCTCCTAAACCTCACAGACAAAGCTGGACTAAAGTTACCAGGAAAAGAAATAGAAATAACTCAGAACCCCTGAAGGGATCAACATCATCGCAACCGAACACTTGAAACTCAAGTCCAGAAGTGGCTAATTAGACTCACATTGTTCACCTGGAAGGATGAACCGCATGTCACTACTTACATGCCTTGATAACTGTTTTTGTCACTCACTCCTCTCTACTACCCTACGTCCCTTTACCTTACTCCCCCCTCTCGATCTTATACTGCATGATGCTGCTACGAAAAGTGAGTACTTTCACACAAACTCTAAACACTTATGGCCTTGCATAACGTTCCTAACTATACCCTGGCCCATTACCAGATAAGCTACAATTAATCCTAAAGCCTTGAACGATGAACCACCCTAGATTAAAAAATATCTCCTTGGGGGGCGGAGCCAACTGCCTAAACAACAAGACGCACCATCTCAAGGCTCCTGAAAGTTTGCAATCAAAATACCGATTTAGGGTACTATAAGGACATATATGCACCACTATTTGGCTCTTATTATCCACCAGAACTTGGATCTATGGATTAGGATTGCGAATAAACATAATGGATACCGAAACACCTCTGAGGTCTACTGACTGAACCACGGCCTGGGATATCATAACCATAGACGCCCACGCATCACATTGACTGGCCGAGACATAACTTCTACATTACAATGGAGAGACTGGTACTCGCTGCGCTGCAGAAGCTATTATGCTCCATGGACTCACACCAGCAGGCCTTTATCGCTGATCTTAGGGCTATTAGGGCTGCGCCACATACTGCAGAGCCGTTGATTGAGGTGGAGAAAGAGACTGACAGGTTTGAATCGGACCCGCCAAACAATCATAAGGATAGCCCCGGAGACCCGGTGGAGGAACTTACGGCACAGAAGGATGTAGACGAGCAGTGGGGTCCCTTGCGGCCCTTCTCCTCCCGAGCTGAGCCGATGCCGCAGAGCGCCAAGGTGAATGCCGTCTCATCTAAAGAATCATTTACAGAGGTGGGGGCTAAGTGGCGTGCAAAACCTAGACCGAGAGCAGGAGAAAAGATCTGTGGCTTTGTGGATGTTAGAGCACATATCGCCACTGGTACATACCTGAAGCCTGCCAGGTTTGAAGTAACTTTGCTAGCATATAAACTGGACCCAAGTCGTGGCTATTTATCTCACATACTGGCCTACACAGAGATTCCATCAAAGTCCCCTTACAGATCTGGAGTAGGCTAGTGAGAACTCTACACAGCTCTCTACTATATCAGCACGAACCCAGAACCAGAATCTATACAAGCACAAACCATAGTCTTTATTTATGTGGGACACTATTAGACTTCATAGGCTGTGACAAGGCATAGTGCCGCTACTAAATAACCTCTATCCATGTTATGGGACGTTGCTCAGTAGTATTACATTTTTTCAAGTTCCCCTGAAGAGAGGGCCCTTTATGTTTAGTTAATTCCTTATACGGAGCTATACTCTATAACTGTACTACTGTTTCAGTACATACATATGTTAATAGCTATTTTGTATTAGTTGTTGTTCCATTCTCAAGCAGCCCTGTACCCTACAACCTATATAACTCACTGGGAGCTTCACCTTGTAAATCAGTATGTTTATAGATATTTTCTTGACATTAATGCATCTGTTTTACTCAGTTATGGATGCCTGGTGTAATGAATGAATAGCTGAGACTATACATAAGGCTTTATATTCTTTCCTATTATAACCAAGTCAAGTTGTTAAGGTACTGCACTACCTGCTAAACCCTAATTTATATGTGACAGCAATATTTTAACTTAATAAAGAGGATCTGTAGAACTCCTCTCATATTAATTACGTCATACTATTCTACTATAATGTTATACCTCAATTGATAAGAACTTAGAATCTTAGCTGTAAACACTTATGCCTAGATTTAGAGTTTTGCGGCCAAAGGGGTGAGTTAGCTACGCGTGCTTTTTTTCCCCCGCACCTTTTAAATACCGCTGGTATTTAGAGTTCACAGAATGGCTGGGTTTTCAGTGCGTTAGGCTCCAAAAAGGAAGCGTAGAGCATAATTTAACGCCACTGCAACTCTCGATACCAGCGGTGCTTACTGACGCAGCCATCTTCAAAAACGTGCTTGTGCACGATTCCCCCATAGAAAACAATGGGGCTGTTTGAGCTGAAATAAAACCTAACACCTGCAAAAAAGCCGCGTTCAGCTCCTAACGCAGCCCCATTGTTTCCTATTGGGAAACACTTCCTACGTCTGCACCTAACACTCTAACATGTACCCTGAGTCTAAACACCCCTAACCTTACACTTATTAACCCCTAATCTGCTGCCCCCGCTATCGCTTACCCCTGCATATTATTTTTAACACCTAATCTGCCACTCCGTACACCCCCGCCACCTACATTATCCCTATGTACCCCTAATCTGCTGCCCTAACATCGCCGACCCCTATATTATATTTATTAACCCCTAATCTGCCACCCCCAACGTCGCCTCCACCTAACTACACTTATTAACCCCTAATCTGCCGACCGGACCTGAGCGCTACTATAATAAATGTATTAACCCCTAATCCGCCTCACTCCTGCCTCAATAACCCTATAAGAAATAGTATTAACCCCTAATCTGCCCTCCCTAACATCGCCGACACCTAACTTCAAGTATTAACCCCTAATCTGCCGATCGGAGCTCACCGCTACTCTAATAAATTTTTTAACCCCTAAAGCTAATTCTAACCCTAACCCTAACAGCCCCCTAAATTAAATATAATTTTATTCTAACGAAATAAATTAACTCTTATTAAATAACTTATTCCTATTTAAAGCTAAATACTTATATCGGAACAGCCAATAGAATGCGAGCTCAATCTGATTGGCTGATTGGATCAGCCAATCGGATTGAACTTGATTCTGATTGGCTGATTCCATCAGCCAATCAGAATTTTCCTACCTTAATTCCGATTGGCTGATAGAATCCTATCAGCCAATCGGAATTCGAGGGACGCCATCTTGGATGACGTCCCTTAAAGGAACCGTCATTCTTCAGTTGGACGTCGGAGGAAGAAGATTGATCCGCGCTGGAGGTCTTCACGATGGAGCCGTTCCTCATCGGATGAAGATAGAAGATGCCGCTTGGATCAAGATGGTTGCCGGTCTGGATCGCCTCTTCTTCCCGGATAGGATGAAGACTTTGGAGCCTCTTCTGGACCTCTTCAGCTGCAGGATTATGGATCGCCAGCCCCCGCTTGGGTTGGATGAAGATTTCGGAGCCAGGACCGATCGGTGATACCCGGCGAGGTGAAGATAAGGTAGGAAGATCTTCAGGGGCTTAGTGTTAGGTTTATTTAAGGGGGGTTTGGGTTAGATTAGGGGTATGTGGGTGGTGGGTTTTAATGTTGGGGGGGGGTATTGTATGTTTTTTTTTACAGGCAAAAGAGCTGAATTCTTTGGGGCATGCCCCACAAAAGGTCCTTTTAAGGGCTGGTAAGGTAAAAGAGCTTTGAACTTTTTTAATTTAGAATAGGGTAGGGCATTTTTTTATTTTGGGGGGCTTTGTTATTTTATTAGGGGGCTTAGAGTAGGTGTAATTAGTTTAAAATTGTTGTAATATTTTTCAAATGTTTGTAAATATTTTTTTATTTTTTGTAACTTAGTTCTTTTTTATTTTTTGTACTTTAGTTAGTTTATTTAATTGTAGTTATTTGTAGGTATTGTATTTAATTAATGTATTGATAGTGTAGTGTTAGGTTTAATTGTAGGTAATTGTAGGTATTTTATTTAATTAATTTATTGATAGTGTAGTGTTAGGTTTAATTGTAACTTAGGTTAGGATTTATTTTACAGGTAATTTTGTAATTATTTTAACTAGGTAACTATTAAATAGTTATTAACTATTTAATAGCTATTGTACCTGGTTAAAATAATTACAAAGTTACCTGTAAAATAAATATAAATCCTAAAATAGCTACAATATAATTATAATTTATATTGCAGCTATATTAGGGTTTATTTTACAGGTAAGTATTTAGCTTTAAATAGGAATAATGTATTTAATAATAGTTAATTTATTTCGTTAGATTTAAATTAGGGTTAGGGTTAGAATTAGCTTTAGGGGTTAAAAAATTTATTAGAATAGCGGTGAGCTCCGGTCGGCAGATTAGCGGTTAATGCTTGAAGTTAGGTGTCAGCGATGTTAGGGAGGGCAGATTAGGGGTTAATGCTATTTATTATAGGGTTATTGAGGCGGGAGTGAGGCGGATTAGGGGTTAATAACTTTATTATAATAGCGGCACGGTCCGGTCGGCAGATTAGGGGTTAATAAGTGTAGGCAGGTGGAGGCGACATTGTGGGGGGCAGATTAGGGGTTAATAAATATAATATAGGGGTCGGCGGTGTTAGGGGCAGCAGATTAGGGGTACATAGGGATAACGTAGTTGGCGGCAGTGTACGGAGCGGAAGATTAGGGGTTAAAAAATTTAAATATAGTGGCGGCGATGTGGGGGGACCTCGGTTTAGGGGTACATAGGTAGTTTATGGGTGTTAGTGTACTTTAGAGCACAGTAGTTAAGAGCTTTATGAACCGGCGTTAGCCCAGAAAGCTCTTAACTACTGACTTTTTTCTGCGGCTGAGGCATCATGATGATGTGCCTAGGCGCTAATACTTATCTTATAGAGGTCCCTAACATTATCGCTTATATATTTCACAAGTGTTGTAATAGAGACTTTAGGTATTTTATTATAACCTTTATTAGATCCTACCCACTTTATTACTGACATTATTATATGGTCTTATTGAGGCCTTTTTTTAGGACCTGTAGCGTCTGTTGTTCCGAGACTATAGATATAACGGGTGTAACAGAGGTACTTGTGCCTAGACGATCAGACTAAGCCTTTTGTTTTATGTATGTGAAATATGTACTTGACCTTATCAATCTTTATTTATGCCTGGACGCATATCTTTGTTATGTTATTATTGTTCATTGCCTCAATAAAAATTATTATAAAAAAAAAAAAATAATATATCCTTAAATGTGAAGGGACTCAATTCCCCCACAAAACGCACAATAGCCCTAAATTGGTTTCATAGGCGGGGGGGGACATAATATTTCTGCAGGAGACTCATTTCTGCCATACACAGGCTCCCGCATGTTCCTCCAACATCTGGGCCATAGGTTTCTTCAACCAAAATACACCAAAAAAGAACTGGGTAGGTATCTTACTGCACAGATGCTTACCTTTTCAACTTACAGCTAAACACGTAGATGACGAGGACAGACTACTGATTATAATTAGCCTTTAATATATTCAACCAGTCACTCTGGTCAGCATATACACTCCAAATAAAAACCAAGCAAAATTATTTCGGAAAACATTCTACACACTTATGCCCCTAATTAAGGGTATCATCCTCCTAGCTGTGAACTTTAACGTGGCCTTGTTCCCCAATATGGACTGTTCCCACAGATGTAGCAGTGTACAATCCCACTCTCTAGTAGATGTGTGGTGGTTACAGCATCCACAGACTAGGGAATACACATTTTACTCCCACCCACAGAAAACTTCTTCCAGAATTGATAATCTTTTCCTGAACCAGCACAGCTGACACCTAGCAAACTCTTCTCACATTTCACCTACACCTTAGTCTGATCATTCTATGCTAACTCTTGAGATCTCATGGCCATCTTCCACTCTATCCCTATCCCTCTGTCCCTGTCCCTCTATCCCTTTGTCCCTATACCTCTGCCCCTATCTCTCTGTACCAATCCCTATATCCCTGTCCCTAATTCCTCTGTACCTGTCCCTCTATCCCTATCCCTCTGTCCCTATACCTATATCCATATGTATCTGTCCCTATCCCTCTATCCCTATCCCTCTGTCCCTATCCCTTCCCTATCCCTCTGTCCCTATCCCTCTGCCCCTGTCCCTCTATCCCTGTCCCTATCCCTCTGCCCCTTTCCCTCTTTCCCTATCCCTATATCCCTGTCCCTCTATTCCTATCCCTCTGTCCCTATTCCTCCTACCCTGTCCCTCTATGTCTTTGTTCCTGTCCCTATCCCTCTATCCCTATTCCTCTGTCCCTATCCCTTCCCTATCCCTCTGTCCCTCTGCCCCTGTCCCTATCCCTCTATCCCTGTCCCTATCCCTCTATTCCTATCCCTCTGTCCCTATTCCTCTGGGCCTGTCCCTCTGTCCCTATCACTCTGTCCCTAGTTCTCTATCCCTATGTCCCTATCCCTCTGTCCCTGTCCCTCTGACCCTATTCCTCTGGCCCTATCCCTTCCCTATCCCTCTGTCCCTATCCCTCTGCCCCTGCCCCTATCCCTCTGTCCCTATCCCTCTGTCCCCCTATCCCTGTCCCTATCCCTCTGTCCCTATTCCTCTATCTCTTTGTCCCTGTTGTATCCCTCTGTCCCTATCCCTGTATCCCTATTTCTCTGTCCCTATCCCTCTATCCCTATCCCTCTGTCCCTTTGTTCCTATCCCTTCCCTATCCCTCTTTCCCTATCCCTCTGCCTCTGTCCCTATCCATCTGTCCCTCTATCCTTGTCCCTCTGCCTCTATCCCTGTCCCTCTATCCCTGTCCCTTTATCTCTTTGTTCATGTCCCTATCCCTCTATCCCTATATCCCTATTCCTCTGTCCTTAAGTCCATATCCCTCTGCCCCTGTCCCTATCCCTCTGTCCCTTTCCTTCTGTCCTTCTCCCTCTGTCCCTGTCCCTCTATCTCTTTGTTCCTATCCCTCTGTCCCTCTATCCCTGTCCCTCTATCCCCATGTCCCTATCCCTGTCCCTATTCCTCTGCCCCTGTCCCTTTATTCCCATCCCTCTTTCCCTATTCCTCTGGTCCTGTCCCTCTATCTCATTGTTCCTGTCCCTAATCCCTCTATCCCTATTCCTCTGCCCCTATCCCTCTATTCCTATCTCTTCTCAATCCCTCTGTCCCTAAGTCCCTATCCCTCTGCCCCTGTCCTTATCCCTCTGTCCCTATCCCTCTGTCCCTATCCTTCCCTATCCCTCTGTCCCTGTACCTCTGTCGCTGTCTATCTGTCCCTATCCCTCTGTCCCTATCCTTCTGTCCCTCTGTTCCTGTCCCTATCCTTTTATCCCTGTCCTTCTGTCCCTCTGTCTCTATCCCTCTGTCCCTATCCTTCTGTCCCTATCCCTATCCCTCTCTCCCTGATCCCCCTCAAACGGCTCTCTTAACCTCCACCCTCCACTGCTGCCATCTTAGGTACTGGCAGCTGTCTGCCAGTACCTATAAACCCCTTTTTTGCTAATCGTTTTTTATTTTATTTTTTTCTGTAGTGTAGTGGTCCCACCACTCCCCCCCCCCCACAATCGCTATTTATCCCCCCACCCCCAAACCCCTTTTCTGTAGTGTAGCTGCCCCATCCCTCCCTGTCTTTTTTTTCTTTCTGTAGTAGGGCACTCCCACTCCCTCCCCTTCCCTTTGTAGCTCCCCCATCCCTCCCTGTTCTTTTTTTTCTTTCTGTAGTAGGGCACTCCCACTCCCTCCCGTTCCCTTTATAGCTGCTTCATCCCTCCCTGTTCTTTTTTTTTCTGTAGTAGGGCACTTCCACTCCCTCTCCTTCCCTTTGTAGCTGCCCCATCCCTCCCTGTTCTATTTTTCTGTAGTAGGGCACTTCCACTCCTTTGTAGCTGCTTCATCCCTCCCTGTTCTTTTTTTTCTTTCTGTAGTAGGGCACTCCCACTCCCTCCCCTTCCCTTTGTAGCTGCCCCATCCCTCCCTGTTCTATTTTTCTGTAGTAGGGCACTTCCACTCCCTCTCCTTCCCTCCCCCCTCCACTGCTGAGCTGCACACCCGCCTTCTGCCCAGACCTCCCGCCGGCACCAGCAGAAGATCCTTACAGACGGTGACACACACAGTGTCACCTTCTGTAACGATCAGGCATTTAGCCTCATATGGAGGCGGAGCACCGATCATCCTCCGGCTCCATATTCGGCAGATGCCTGAAGCTTCAGGAGCTCCAGCTCTCAGTTGTTATGTTACAGCTGAGAGCTGGAGCTCCTTAAGCTGTCTCGCGCTGCAGGCTTCGCGCAAAACTGATGACGGAGACGGATGCTTTACAAATGCGATTATGTTATAGATAATAAGGATTAGTTCTCATTAAAACGTGCACAAGATTTCTTTCAAGGCTAAAGAGTGCAGACTTAAAAGGGTAAGCAAACTTTAGTTTCTTGCCATATCTAGACTGGGAAACTTTTAATATCTGCTCATACTTTTATAGATTAATTATTTGCGCATGTAATCATGAAAAGTTCATATCTCTTACAAGACTATAGTTAGCAAAACTGACTGTAAACTGCAATATTAAAGTAACTTATTTTAGTGTCACAATCATGAAAATATGGTACATATCAACAAAACCATTCCCCCTAAATCAAACCTCCCCAACATTTGTGGCTGCATATCATAGAATCAGGAGGTTGATGGGAGTCCATTTTGTTGGGAGGGGTGGAATTATGGGTGGTTTGTTAGTGGGATAGTGGGTTTGTCTGGGTGGTTAGTGGTTGTGTTTAGATAGTTGATCATGGGTGTTGGGTGTTCTGTGGGCGGGGTTAGGGGAAATTCTGCAAATGAAGACATCAGACTGTTTCAGAGGGACAGGGGGACTGAAAACAGAATTGGGGACTGTCCTTCTCAAATAGCAACAGTTGGTTGGTGGGTCTGCCCTAAATGATGAGATTAGACCTACATCCAAGTATTATGTGGTTAAAAATAGATTTTATTGTTACAACAACAAACGTAACAACAGTCAGCATTACCAGAGAATTAAATTAAACAACATCCATAAAATAAAAAAAACATTCTATTATAACTATATACAAAGTTCAAAAGAATATGAATAGGGACATTTCTTTAGCTAGATATCCACAATACATCCACACTCACTATAGCATGTCAGAGCCCTGCCCTTGGTTTGTAAAGGATATTGTATGGTCCCCCAAACTTTCAGTTTGAGAGTTAATAATTCTTATTATGATATGGATACCATAATGCATATGTGAGTCCTGTGAGGTGTGGTGCAAAATGAGAGGATAAAAAATGTATATGAGATGCTTTGTAAAAGTTTTTGAGTATCAGAAATAAAAATAAAACAATTAGAATATTTCAGAATGTACTTTGACATAAGAAGCAGTGAAAAAAGATACATTTTCAGATTATCAAGGATCTACTTTGTTCTTGTAAATTCTGATAAATACATAAAATTTTATTCAAATATTCTTTCCTGTGTCACGTTAAATACTTTTTCTTGTTAAAGTATGCTTAACATTTCAACTTACTATACAGATTCAAACAGCTAGAGAAGTGCATTAATTTAAATTATTTTGTATACAAATCATCACCTAGATTACAAGTTTTGCGCTATAGAGGGTGTGAAACGAACGCAACAAAATTTGTGTTATTTCACCCTCCATAGTGCTGCCATTACAAGTTTTTAAAAAGCCGCCTTGTCCGTGCGATATGGTTTCGATGAGCTCCATACCGCACAAAATCCAAGGGCTGCTTTGCACGCTTTCCCCATAGACATCAATGGGGAGAGCGTGTTAGAAAAAAACCTAACACCTGAAGCATGGAATGGCGATCACCATAACGCAACCCCATTGATGTCTATGGGAAAAAAAGTTAAGTTTAAGCCAAACACCCTAACATAAACCCCAAGTCTAAACATCTCTTATCTGCCACCCCTGACATCGCCGACACCAAAATAAAGTTATTAACCCCTAATCTGCCGCTCCCGACATCGCTGCCACCTAAATAAAGTTATTAACCCCTATTCCGCTGCTCCCCAACATCGTTGTCACTATAATAAAGTTATTAACCCCTATTCACCCGCACCCCAGCATCGCTAACACTATAATAAAGATATTAACCCCTATTCCGCCGCTCCCCGTCACAAAATAAAGTTTTAACCCCTAAACCTCCGGTCTCCCACATCACCAAAATAAACCTATTAACCCCTCAACCGATAGCCCCCACAACGACAGTGCAGATCAGGTCCGACAGACCTCGCTGAATACGGCAAGCAATACGCTCTCCGTATTCAGCATTGAACCAGCAGCTCACAAGAGCTGCTGGTGCTATGCCGCCCCCTGCAGACTCGCGGCCAATGGGCCGCCAGCAGGGGGGTGTCAATCAACCCGATCGTACTCGATCGAGTTGATTTCCGCCGATGTCTGTCTGCCTGCTCAGAGCAGGCGGACAGGTTATGGAGCAGCGGTCTTTGTGACCACTGCTTCATAACTGCTGTTTCTGGCGAGCCTGCAGGCTCGCCAGAAACACGGGGCATCAAGCTCCATTTGGAGCTTGATAAATATGCCCCCATGTCTGTTCAATGTTTTCCTTATAGTAGACTCATGAACAGAGATGTTATCCAGTTCCAATGATTTATTCAAGCTTTTAGAAGTCACTCTAGGTTCTTTTTTCCTTTTACCTCATTGAGAACTGTGCGGTGTGCCCTTTGAGTCATTTTGACTGGACTGCCACTTCTAGGGAGAGTAGCCACAGTACTAAATTGTCTCCATTTATAGACAATTTGTCTAACAGTGGATGGATGAATATTTAAGTTCTTTGAAATAACTTTGTAACCCTTTCCAGCTTTATAGAATGCAACAATTCTTGATCGCAGGTCTTGTGAGAGCTCTTTTTTTGTGGGGCATGGTTCACATCAACAGATGAATTTTGTGGACAGCAAACTCAAAATCAAACCCACACCTCCAATCTTATTTAACTAATTAGACACAAATTTACAAATCTAATTAGCTTTTGTTGAAGTCATTAGCCTAGGGTTTCACCTACTTTTTCCAATCAATACTGTGAAAATTTGAATGATATATTCGGTATGTACAAGAACAATACAATAATGTGTTATTAGTTAAAACAGATTATGTTTGGAGGGCGGAGCTAGCCAGCAAACTGAAAGGAAGCCTTTAGCTGGAGCTCCAGGCAGAGATTACAAAATTTAGTATTTTTAAAGCTATTTTGGCACTGCTAGCTCTACACATTAAGTCCTGTGTGCTTCTAGACACTACTAGGAAGCAGCAGGGCAAATTTCGATATTTTGGAGCCATTTACGGCCATCCGGTTCCCAGGACCAGGGCAAAACTAGGAAAGGCCGTGGATGCGGCCTACCCTGGGCCGGAAGAAGTGCAGCAAGGGGCCAAAATCAATATAACTAAAGTCCCTACCATCCGACCGGCCAGATTACACAAAGTGGACCCAAGGATTGGCTACAACAAGCCAAAAATAAGCTTTTAAAGTGGAGCAGCTTACCGGAAGGTATAACAATTGAGGAGGTGGAGAAGGCCTCAGGAGTCAATGCCTGGATGGGAAGGCTGAGGGGATCAGGCAAAAAGAAGGTGACAATATCTTTTGGAAACCACATATATGCTTTGGAGACTGCATCAGGGCTCAGCAACATAAGGGTGAGTGGCGGGAAAGTCGCCATTTTAGATGCACTATCATTATGCGCTGCGGAATCTGTTGGCGCTCTACAAATACCTGATAATAATAATATTAAGGTTCTACTGCACACCTACTAACTATATCACTTTATCATAAAACCTTGCTTAGAGAGTGAGTTTATACTATAACCGGAGCATCCCTGCAGCATAGGGGAGAGACACTGGGGGAAGATCACAAAGCAGAAAGCAACCAAAAGCTGTAGAATAATTAACTGTATGCCTAAATAGGCAGAGAGCATGAGAAGTCACTAATATCAGATTCAGGGTTCTCAACCTAAGTAGTTCTAAAAAAGCCACAGCAGATAACATCTCACTAACCTGATTCTGCACCTCACCAAGGCGATATTGGGATACTTTTAGCGAGACTTTCTGTGGTTAATGTTGTCACGTTGACATTGGAACGGAAGACCCTGAGATACTAAGAAATATTAGCAACACTTTGGAGAGATACTTAAAGTTTGCAATGTTTAGCTAAACATATAAAAACTCAACCTGGAGTGATCTCAAAGTGACATTGAGGATACTAGCTGTCATAATGCTACCTAGCAGCTAACTAATGTTTTTGTAAATCTGTTGGAGGAGGAAAGGGAGGCAAGGTGAGCAAAGGAGAATATGGGTGTAGCGCTTTCAATACATCTACTTCTCTGACGAATTTTGTAACATATTTTCTGAAGGGGGACATTCTTCAAGATGAAGAGCAGGAACCATTCAGTAAAGGACTGCTTATCCAAGTCGCAACTTAAACTTAAACTCATAGATAAAGCAGCCTCCCCAACAAAGCTACCCACTGAGGCAGAACCAACAGAGGAAGATAACCAAGTGGGAAAGGATATACCAAACAACGAACTGTTAACCCAGATCAAAGCCTTCTTCCATGAAGAACTGAAAACAGCAATATGTGACCTCAAGAAGGACATAAGTGAAATTGGAGGAAGGACAACAGAGCTGGAGAACAAGATTGATGATATCACGGAAGAAATCCCCCAAATCAAACACACTCTGCTAGATCATGCTATATATATTAAAAAGCTTGAAGAGCAGGTGGAAGACTTAGAAAACAGATCTAGAAGATCAAATTTGAGAATTAGGAATCTCCCAGAAGATTACAAAAATCTCCAAGCAGATGTTATGGAGATATTTCACCAACTTATTCCAGATACAGAAATCAACATGTTACTATTTGATAGAATCCACAGAGCCCTCACCAGACCCTCCCAATCCAAAGCCAGAGACATTATAATTAAGTTACATTACTACCATGTCAAGGAAATTATTTTACAAGCGGCAAGACAAGCTAAGTCAATCACATATGAAGGTCACAATATCCAAATATATACTGACTT
Organism: Bombina bombina; assembly: GCF_027579735.1. Taxonomy (NCBI): domain Eukaryota; kingdom Metazoa; phylum Chordata; class Amphibia; order Anura; family Bombinatoridae; genus Bombina; species Bombina bombina. The sequence goes on from NC_069503.1 coordinate 549,643,699, forward strand.
ATCTCCCATAACATTGAGAAAGAGGCGTGAAATGAAGCCGATTGTGGAGACGCTTAACAGAGAGAAAATAAGGTATCAGTGGAACTTTCCCTTCAAGTTGATCTTTACTCATCAGAATACCTTATACTCTTGCTCATCTCTAGAAGAAGGACAAATAATACTGAACAAGCTGGAAATAATAATGGATGAACCTATGAAGCAGGCCACATAGCAGACAGCGAGAAGAATACCTCAGAGAGAGTGGTCTGTGGTCACTAAAAAAGGTAATGCAAAAAAATCAAGACCAGCTACATCCTCCAGTGAAGATCAGAACTCCAGTAACGAAGAGAATCCTCATGTCCCTTGAGGAAGACATCCTCTTGGAGCCATTGTGATAAGGATCAAAATAATAGGAACTTTGCCTCCCACTGTTGGACTGATTGTAAGGTACACATGAAAGAGACATGAGTCCATGAGTTGTAATGGTAAATTGTATAGTCTCTATCTTTTGTTTTCTGTTTTGGTCTATCTCCATTACTGTTTTCCTTTTTGCTGCTTTATTTTCTCCCTCAATATAATGTCAGATGATAGAAAGTAAGAAATTTATAAGAAGATTACTCCAGAGTTGAATACTGACCAAAAGGTCAAAAATTTCCCAGGTGCAGTTTAAGGCACCCAGTTTGAATGTTATATTTAATTGTTGTATGTTTTACTGTTTGGTTCTAAAGGTTAAGTTACAGCAGTCACGAAAAACAGGTTCATTAAGAGACTCCAAATATGAAGGTATCCTCGCAACGTGCAAAGGTCCCACATCCTCAGCCCGATTGGTCTACAGGTACAAAGGCCTCCTAGACACTATTAAGTTTAGAAATAAAAAACCAAAATGCAGATTAGAATAATTTTACATAATGCCAGGGGCCTTAATTCCAATATAAAGAGGAAGAAAGCCATTTTAGAGTATAAGGCCCAAAAAGCTAACATAGTGATGATACAGGAAACTCACTTTACCTCCACCATGACACCCAAGTATTGGGATAAACTCTTCCCTACTAAATACCATGCTATTAATAATAAGAAGAAATATGGTGTCTCTATACTTTTACATGCCTCCCTTAACTTTAAAGAAGAAGAAATAATCACTGATAGGGAAGGGAGATACCTGATAGTACGGGGCTTGATACATAACACACCAATCCTGTTAGTGAACATTTATGCGCCTAATGATCACCAAGGGCCATTTTTCACCAAAGTAAGCAAGCTATTACTATCCTGGAAGAGATATAAAATAATCATGGGGGGCGACTTTAATATGACTCTAGATGATAGATTAGACAGGACATCAACGGACTCTCAGAAGCATTGAAGACAGACCCCAGATCAGCAAATCTTAAGGGATTTACTACTAGACCACAACTTATTAGATAGCTGGAGAGCAGTAAATAGATGAGCCCAAGAGTACACATATTACTCATCAGTACATGGCACACGCTCTATAATCTACTTGATATTAATAAGTCAAATCATACTACCCTTGGTTACGGAGGCTACTATTAGTAGTTGTGTATGGTCAGACAATGACATGATGAGATTAGATTTAGAAGGAGTGTTAAACTCAGGCAGAGTAAGGTCCTGAACCCTGCATCCCAAAGTATTCCAGAATGAAGTTTTTAAACACCAAATAGAGAAACATACCAATGAATTCATGAAAATAAATGAGGGCTCTACATCTAACCCAAACATAATTTGGAGTGCTCTGAAGGCTTCCATTAGGGGCCTGATTATAGCTGAATTTTCCAAAGTTTAAAAACAATATAACTACACAATAGAACACTTGAGGAAGGAGATCTCCATAATTCGAGAACAGACACTGAGAAATCCCAAGGGAGGCCCATCTAAAGTATTAAAGAAGAAAAGTGAGGAACTTAACCTGTTACTTGACAAAGAGGCAATTTCCTCATTCAAAGCGGTTGATACGAGATACTACACATATGGGAATAAGCCTGACAAATTATTAGCAAATAAATTGAAAGATATGACCAGAGCTTCCACTATTCCACAAATACAGCTAGCAAATGGATCAGAAACCAATGACCTTCGACAGATAGCTAATGAATTTGCTAACTATTACAATTCACTTTATAACTTGCCCCGGCCCACAACCTAAACCTGGTGTAGATAAACAAAAAGAATTAGATAATTTCCTGGAGAGCAGCACATTAAAAAAAATATCCCAAGAAGATCTTGATTTGCTCAATGCACCTATAACATTTCAGGAGGTTAACCTAGCTATTAAAGGATTAAAGAGGAATAAAGCCCCAGGCCCAGACGGGTTTCCAGGCTCCTTCTATAAGGACCTTCAAAAATCTGTAGTACCACATTTAGTAATTATGTTTAATAATATTTTGCAAGGCATAGATATACCACAAGATTTGTTGACTGCAAGGGTGACAGTTATTCCAAAACAATATTGTCAAAACTATAGGCCAATTTCATTAATAAATCAGGATCTTAAGCTCTTCACCAAAATTTTGGCAAACCGATTGGCTATCCACTTAAAAAATTTAATAAATACTGACCAGGTAGGATTTATAGCTCAGAGAGAGGCCCCAGATAATGTAAGAAAGATTATAGACTTGATAAATCTAGCATCAAATAAAGGAATGCCTTCTCTGTTCCTTACCCTGGATGCGGAGAAGGCATTCGACAGAATCAATTGGGAGTATATGCTAGCTGTCCTAAATAACGCCTAGATTTAGAGTTCTGCGGCCAAAGGGGTGCGTTAGCTATGCGTGCTTTTTTCCCCCCGCACCTTTTAAATACCGCTGGTATGTAGAGTTCACAGAAGGGCTGCGTTAGGCTCCAAAAAGGGAGCGTATAGCATAATTCACCGCCATTGCAACTCTAAATACCAGCGGTGCTTACGGACGCGGCCAGCTTCAAAAACGTGCTCGTGCATGATCTCCCCATAGGAAACAATGGGGCAGTTTGAGCTGAAAAAAAACCTAACACCTGCAAAAAAGCAGCGTTCAGCTCCTAATGCAGCCCCATTGTTTCCTATGGGGAAAAACTTCCTAAGTCTGCACCTAACACCCTAACATGTACCCCAAGTCTAAACACCCCTAACCTTACACTTATTAACCCCTAATCTGCCGCCCCCGCTATCGCTGACCCCTGCATATTTTTTTTAACACCTAATCTGCCGCTCCGGACACCGCCGCAACCTACATTATCCCTATGTACCCCTAATCTGCTGCCCCTAACACCGCCGACCCCTATATTATATTTAATAACCCCTAATCTGCCCCGACTTCCCGACGAATGACGGTTCCTTTAAGGGACGTCATCCAAGATGGCGTCCCTCGAATTCCGATTGGCTGATAGGATTCTATCAGCCAATCGGAATTAAGGTAGGAAAATTCTGATTGGCTGATGGAATCAGCCAATCAGATTCAAGTTCAATCCGATTGGCTGATCCAATCAGCCAATCAGATTGAGTTTGCATTCTATTGGCTGTTCCGATCAGCCAATAGAATGCGAGCTAAATTTGATTGGCTGATCCAATCAGCCAATCGGATTGAACTTGAATCTGATTGGCTGATTCAATCAGCCAATCAGAATTTTCCTACCTTAATTCCGATTGGCTGATAGAATCCTATCAGCCAATCGGAATTTGAGGGACGCCATCTTGGATGACGTCCCTTAACCCCTTAATGACCACAGCACTTTTCCATTTTTTGTCCATTTGGGACCAAGGCTATTTTTACATATCTGCGGTGTTTGTGTTTAGCTGTAATTTTCCTCTTACTCATTTACTGTACCCACACATATTATATACCGTTTTTCTCGCCATTAAATTGACTTTATAAAAATACCATTATTTTCATCATATCTTATAATTTACTATAAAAATTTTTATAAAATATGAGGAAAAAATGGAAAAAAACACACTTTTTCTAACTTTGACCCCCAAAATCTGTTACACATCTACAACCACCAAAAAAAACCCATGCTAAATAGTTTCTAAATTTTGTCCTGAGTTTAGAAATACCCAATGTTTACATCTTCTTTGCTGTTTTTGTAAGTTATAGGGCCATAAATACAAATAGCACTTTGCTATTTACAAACCATTATTTTTCAAAATTAGCGCTAGTTACATTAGAACACTAATATCTTTCAGGAATCTCTGAATATACATTGACATGTATATATTTTTTTTTAGTAGACATCCCAAAGTATTGATCTAGGCCCATTTTGATATATTTCATGCCACTATTTCACCGCCAAATGCGATTAAATACAAATAATTGTTCACTTTTTCACTATTTTTTTCACAATCTTTTGGTTTCTCACTGAAATTATTTACAAACAGCTTGTGCAATTATGGCTTAAATTATTGTACATTATTTTCAGGGATCCCCTTTGTTCAGAAATAGCAGACATATATGGCTTTGGCATTGCTTTTTGGTAATTAGAAGGCTGCTAAATGCCACTGCGCACTACACGTGTATTATGCCCAGCAGTGAAGGGGTTAATTAGAGAGCATGTAGGGAGCTTTTAGGGGTAATTTTAGCTTTAGTGTAGTGTAGTAGACAACCCAAAGTATTGATCTAGGCCAATTTTGGTATATTTCATGCCACCATTTCACCGCCAAATGCGATCAAATTAAAAAAAACTTTAAATTTTTCACAATTTTAGGTTTCTCACTGAAATCATTTACAAACAGCTTGTGCAATTATGGCACAAATGGTTGTAAATGCTTCTATGGGATCCCCTTTATTCAAAAATAGCAGACATATATGGCTTTGGCGTTGCTTTGTGGTAATAAGAAGGCCACCAAATGCCGCTGCGCATCACACTTGTATTATGGCTAGCAGTGATGGGGTTAATTATGTAGCTTGTAGGGAGCTTGCAGGGTTAATTTTAGCTTTAGTGTAGAGCTCAGCCTCCCACCTAAAACATCAGACCCCCTGATCCCTCCCAAACAGCTCTCTTCCCTCCCCCACCCCACAATTATCCCCGCCATCTTAAGTACTGGCAGAAACTCTGCCAGTACTAAAATAAAAGCTATATTTGGGCTTTTTTTTTTTTTTGGCATATTTACATATGCTGCTGTGTAGGATCCCCCCTTAGCCCCTAACCTCACTGATCCCCCACCAAGCAGCTTTCTAACCCTCCCCCTCTGCCTTAATGGGCAACATCTTGGGTACTGGCAGCTGTCTGCCAGTACCCAGTTTAGTAAAAAAAAGTATGATTTTTGGGTTTTTTTTTGCCCTTTTCTGTAGTGTAGCTTCCCCCCCCCCCCCCCAAGACCAACCCCTCACCCCTTCAGGAACCCTTAGATTATTATTATTATTTTTTTATTTGTTTTTTTTTAAACTTTTCTTAACCTTTTTTTTCTGCAGTGTAGCGGTTCCCTCCCGCTCCCACCCCGTGCACGCGCCCGCCCACCGCCCCCGCCCCCCATGCACGCGTGCGCTCCCGTGCGCGCCCCCGTATGTCCCGTACCCGACCCCGCCCCCCTCCACTCCACCCGGCACATCGATGGCTGCCCACCCGCCTCCCAGACTTGCTCCCACCCACCAACGATACCGGCCACCGATGTCCGGTGCAGAGAGGGCCACAGAGTGGCTCTCTCTGCATCGGATGGCCAAGGGGGGTTATTGCAGGATGCCTCGATATTGAGGCATCACTGCAATAACCGGAAAGCAGCTGGAAGCGAGCAGGATCGCTTCCAGCTGCTTTCCAGACCAAGGACGTACGCCACACGTCCTCGGTCATTAACTGTATTTTTTTTTGAGGACGTGGGGCGTACGTCCTTGGTCATTAAGGGTTTAAAGGAACCGTCATTCGTCGGGAAGTCATCAGCCAGGATGGATGTTCCGCGTCGGCGGGATGAAGATGGAGCCGGAAGAAAGAAGATTAAAGATGCCGCTTGATAGAAGACTTCAGCCGGATGATGGACCTCTTCAGCCCCGGCTTGGATGAAGACTTCAGCCGGATGATGGACCTCTTCAGCCCGATGATGGACCTCTTCAGCCCCCGCTTGGATGAAGACATCGCCTGGATAGGATGAAGACTTCGGACCCTCTTCTGGATGGATCGGTGATACCCGGCGTGGTGAAGACAAGGTAGGAAGATCTTCAGGGGGGTAGTGTTAGGTTTATTTAAGGGGGGTTTGGGTTAGATTAGGGGTATGTGGGTGGTGGGTTGTAATGTTGGGGGGGTATTGTATGTTTTTTTTACAGGCAAAAGAGCAGAATTCTTTGGGGCATGCCCCGCAAAAGGCCCTTTTAAGGGCTGGTAAGGTAAAAGAGCTTTTCAATTTTTATTTTAGAATAGGGTAGGGCATTTTTTTATTTTGGGGGCTTTGTTATTTTATTAGGGGGCTTAGAGTAGGTGTAATTAGCTTAAAATTGTTGTAATATTTTTATAATGTTTGTAAATTATTTTTTTATTTTTTGTAACTTAGTTCTTTTTTTATTTTTTGTACTTTAGTTATTGTATTTATTTGTATTTAATTGTAGATAATTGTAGATAGTTTAGTTAATTTATTTATTGATAGTGTAGTGTTAGGTTTAATTGTAACTTAGGTTAGGATTTATTTTACAGGTAATTTTTTATTTATTTTAACTAGGTAGCTATTAATTAGTTATTAACTATTTAATAGCTATTGTACCTGGTTAAAATAAATACAAAGTTGCCTGTAAAATAAATATTAATCTTAAAATAGCTACAATATAATTATTATTTATATTGTAGCTATATTAGGGTTTATTGTACAGGTAAGTATTTAGCTTTAAATAGGAATAATTTATTTAATAAGATTTATTTTATTTAGTTAGAATAAAATTATATTTAATTTAGGGGGGTGTTAGTGTTAGGGTTAGACTTAGCTTTAGGCGTTAATACAGTTATTAGAGTAGCGGCGAGGTCCGGTCAGCAGATTAGAGGTTAATACTTGAAGTTAGGTGTCGGCGATGTTAGGGAGGGCAGATTAGGGGTTAATACTATTTATTATAGGGTTTGCGAGGCGGGAGTGAGGCGGATTAGGGGTTAATAACTTTATTATAGTAGCGGTGAGGTCTGGTCGGCAGATTAGGGGTTAATAATTGTAGGTAGGTAGCAGCGACGTTGGGGGGGCAGATTAGGGGTTAATAAATATTATGTAGGGGTCGGCGGTGTTAGGGGCAGCAGATTAGGGGTACATAGGGAAAGCGGTTGATACGAGATACTACACATATGGGAATAAGCCTGACAAATTATTAGCAAATAAATTGAAAGATATGACCAGAGCTTCCACTATTCCACAAATACAGCTAGCAAATGGATCAGTAACCAATGACCCTCGACAGATAGCTAATGAATTTGCTAACTATTACAATTCACTTTATAACTTGCCACGGCCCACAACCTAAACCTGGTGTAGATAAACAAAAAGAATTAGATAATTTCCTGGAGAGTAGCACATTAAGAAAAATATCCCGAGGGGGGCGGAGCCTGATCTCACTGCGGCAGGACATGTTTTTGTGAAGCTCCTTAAGCCTGAAGGACTTTACTTTTATTTTACATAGTAAAAATATTACAACCAACAGCTTTGAAAGTCTCTTCTGCTAGGACCGGATGGATGCCCACTATTGGGGATCATACAAGTTCTTTGCCTATGTTCTTTGAGACAGATATATGATCAGCCCTTACACAGGATTGGACTCCATTTTGCAACTTGCTGTAACTACACAGCATATCGTTACTAAGTAACTATCCCTGTGTGGTTGTGAAATATATGGCTGGGGCTGCTGCAATCTTACCCCCCCCCCCCAAACCCTGGGGTTACGAAATCCTACTTTAGGATTCTGAAATGATGTACAATCTTTATTCAATATGCCCGCTTTGCCACCTAAAGCCACTCTTGCATTTTAAATAAGGCACCTGAATTGACTGTATCGATCTGAGGGAGAGGAGGATTGACTGATATGGAGGCTATCAAGATTAAACTGTTAGGGGATATTGAGAGCCTGCTCCTTGATCATTTTGATCGCCTGGAGAAACACTTGCTGGGCGCGCTCCCTATCGATCAGGCTCCCGACAAGAATACAGATGTGGCCCAAACCGAACAGCATGGGCTGAGATCTCCTGATCCAGATAGCTCTAACGCAGCCAGCCCAGTAGAGGTAAATCTAACGGAGCGAGGGAAGAAATCGGATGCGACATTACCTGATCTGACAGCCTACGGCAGTGCGCGCTGTATGGCTGGCCCTGGCGCTGTGCCGGGGCAGGGAGAGAGAGAGAAGGCAGATGCTGGAGCAATCCGCTCAAGTGCAAGGAGTGACCGGTTGATGGCCTTTCAACATACACCTATGCCTGTTAAGAGAGTCATGCGGGGGAACCTATGGGCGCATCTTACAAGTCCCCCCCTCACCAGGATCACAAACTCTAAAACCATGTTCCTGTCGGGCCGACGTAGATCGGGGGTTTCTTCATTCACAGCTCCTGAGAGTAAGTCAGTAGTGAGAGTTAAACAGCTTCACGATGTGTGCTTAAGTCAATATCAGATCCATTCCTACAAGATTGTAGCCTCTGTGAGTCCCCAATACAGCAGAGGAATTTCTATTGCACACTTTTTTCAGAGATCTGGAGTGGGTTGAGTAGTTTAATTTCACATTCTGTCCATATGTGAGTACTTTATGAGCACCCTCTGGGACTCCGGTATGATAACATTAACTGTTGGATTTTGGAAGTCCCTCACCAAATAAAGACATTGACATTGCAGTATCTGCTTATACTTTCATCCATATAGATTTGTTAGACACGAATATGGCTATGTTCCATGACCTTCATATATTCATATGACTTTTTACTAAACCTCTACAACGGAAGGTTTCAGTATGTGCCACGATTGGTTATAACTTCACCCATATTTGTTTTTTTGCCCCTATTCAGGGAGATACGTCTCTTTAATTTTTACACTTGAGTATATGCCTTTTTTGACCTATGTGATATGCATATATTAGCATAATTTGTTATAATCTACTACTCAGCTGTGTAAGTATCATAGTCAGATGTAGACTACACCACCTTTCTCCTGCATCTTATTCATATGTTTATGTTTAATGGGTGTCCATATATTTTGCACTGTGATGCCAGTCTAGAGTCACCTTAATTTTGTCATCTTATCCCCATTTGTATATATGATTTGAAGCTACTTTTCTGACCACATGTGGGCTGGGAGGGGGGGATTATATAGAAAATAGCTCTAAAGGTTGTACTTGAGTTAACATGGAGTTCCATATTTGTAAAGCAAACTGCACCATAGTTCCTTTAATGCCTATGAGACCGCTGGGATCACTGAGGTATCACTCTTATGTGATATGCTGTCAATCTACACAAGTAAATTCAGTTGTAGATTTATATCAGGCTTATGAAATGTTTTGCATAACTCTTAGTAAATATATATAAATAAGTAGGAGGTGACCTGTATTAAATCCATTGAGTGGCGACTAATCTAGCATCACCTATTTCTCAGTGGTTTTGGTGCTATCGTTGCTTAAAGTAAAACAAAATTGGAGAAACATAATCTGATAAATGTCACTGAACACTCAGTCAACTTCTGTGGAAATCTTTAAAACAATGTTATGTCATAACTCAGCATACAAATTCTCCCCCATACCCTACCCAGGTTGCCCTGACTTTACATAGTGGGCATTCTGAGCCACCAGAGACATAATAGTATTAGACCCATTTGGAATAATAATGATTTATGACGCTTTATTTGGGTATAATTACTTATTTTGCTCCCTTTAGATTAGCACGCTGCAGATCCTAATTAGATTTTGTTGTATGAAAAATTACATCCGAATATCTTTGTGTGTTGCTCTAGGCGAACGTTATCGTTTCAATTTTAGTTTTTTTTTTAAATAAGCGTATATGAGCAAGTTCACCCTGGACCTAATGTGTTATATTTCCTATGCATATCATACTATAAAGCACTATAGTTATGTCCCTCTTTAAGGCCATATACTAATCCTCCACATTTGCCAAAGAAAACCCTCATAGGCCTTATGTATCCATTTTTACATCCCTCAGCCGCCCTGCAGCTCTTTTAGCCTAGCAACTCGATATCAGTGACATAGACCAACTACTGACCCATATTAAGTTATATTGCAGGATGCTTGTTGTAAGCAGATGTGAATTATACTCTAAAAGGAAAGTGGCACAGTTTCTCCTCTGCTAGTGATCAGGAATGCCTTGATATCTATTGTATATAAAATAATAAAACAGAGTTGGTTATATATTGTTATAAAGTCATGGGTTTTGTTTAAGTTTCTCAGGTTAAGTTCATTTTCTAGATTTGAACCCTAAAAATTGAAAAATAGAGATTCTCCTCAGGAGATCCAAAAGTGGTCTCCGTGCTTTCAGATGATACCTTTATTGGTTCTGTTTAGAGTGTTATAAGGGTCCATGAGTGGCCCTCTAGATCATTTTAAAGGTACAGAATGTAATAGGCATTTATTGTATTATCTAATCTATGATTGTTATGGAATGTAACCACACTTTGACTAAACAACCTAATAAGTACTGATTTTATTTGTGGAATGTACCCATCTGTAAAACTTCCATTGACATGTATGCCCTGTTTGCTTGTTAACGAATCTCAAAAAAAAAAAAAAAAAAAAAAAATCCCAAGAAGATCTTGATTTGCTCAATGCACCTATAACATTTCAGGAGGTTAACCTAGCTATTAAAGGATTAAAGAGGAATAAAGCCCCAGGCCCGGACGGGTTTCCAGGCTCCTTCTATAAGGACCTTCAAAAATCTGTAGTACCACATTTAGTAATTATGTTTAATAATATTTTGCAAGGCATAGATATACCACAAGATTTGTTGACTGCGAGGGTGACAGTTATTCCAAAACAATATTGTCAAAACTATAGGCCAATTTCATTAATAAATCAGGATCTTAAGCTCTTCACCAAAATTTTGGCAAACCGATTGGCTATCCACTTAAAAAATTTAATAAATACTGACCAGGTAGGATTTATAGCTCAGAGAGAGGCCCCAGATAATGTAAGAAAGATTATAGACTTGATAAATCTAGCATCAAATAAAGGAATGCCTTCTCTGTTCCTTACCCTGGATGCGGAGAAGGCATTCGACAGAATCAATTGGGAGTATATGCTAGCAGTCCTAAATAACGCCTAGATTTAGAGTTCTGCGGCCAAAGGGGTGCGTTAGCTATGCGTGCTTTTTTCCCCCCGCACCTTTTAAATACCGCTGGTATGTAGAGTTCACAGAAGGGCTGCGTATGTAGAGTTCACAGAATCACCAATTCTGATTGGTGATTCAATCAGCCAATCAGAATTTTCCTACCTTAATTCCGATTGGCTGATAGAATCCTATCAGCCAATCGGAATTCGAGGGACGCCATCTTGGATGACGTCCCTTAAAGGAACCGTCATTCGTCGGGAAGTCGTCGGCCAGGATGGATGTTCCGCGTCGGCGGGATGAAGATGGAGCCGGAAGAAAGAAGATTAAAGATGCCGCTTGATAGAAGACTTCAGCCGGATGATGGACCTCTTCAGCCCCGGCTTGGATGAAGACTTCAGCCGGATGATGGACCTCTTCAGCCCGATGATGGACCTCTTCAGCCCCCGCTTGGATGAAGACATCGCCCGGATAGGATGAAGACTTCGGACCCTCTTCTGGACGGATCGGTGATACCCGGCGTGGTAGGGGTATGTGGGTGGTGGGTTGTAATGTTGGGGGGGTATTGTATGTTTTTTTTTACAGGCAAAAGAGCAGAATTCTTTGGGGCATGCCCCGCAAAAGGCCCTTTTAAGGGCTGGTAAGGTAAAAGAGCTTTTCAATTTTTATTTTAGAATAGGGTAGGGCATTTTTTTATTTTGGGGGGCTTTGTTATTTTATTAGGGGGCTTAGAGTAGGTGTAATTAGCTTAAAATTGTTGTAATATTTTTATAATGTTTGTAAAAAATTTTTTTTTTGTAACTTAGTTCTTTTTTTATTTTTTGTACTTTAGTTATTGTATTTATTTGTATTTAATTGTAGATAATTGTAGCTAGTTTAGTTAATTTATTTATTGATAGTGTAGTGTTAGGTTTAATTGTAACTTAGGTTAGGATTTATTTTACAGGTAATTTTTTATTTATTTTAACTAGGTAGCTATTAATTAGTTATTAACTATTTAATAGCTATTGTACCTGGTTAAAATAAATACAAAGTTGCCTGTAAAATAAATATTAATCCTAAAATAGCTACAATATAATTATTATTTATATTGTAGCTATATTAGGGTTTATTGTACAGGTAAGTAGCTTTAAATAGGAATAATTTATTTAATAAGATTTATTTTATTTAGTTAGAATAAAATTATATTTAATTTAGGGGGGTGTTAGTGTTAGGGTTAGACTTAGCTTTAGGGGTTAATACAGTAATTAGAGTATGGGCGAGGTCCGGTCAGCAGATTAGGGGTTAATACTTGAAGTTAGGTGTCGGCGATGTTAGGGAGGGCAGATTAGGGGTTAATACTATTTATTATAGGGTTTGCGAGGCGGGAGTGAGGTGGATTAGGGGTTGTGGTGAGGTCCGGTCGGCAGATTAGGGGTTAATAATTGTAGGTAGGTAGCAGCGATGTTGGGGGGGGGCAGATTAAGGGTTAATAAATATTATGTAGGGGTCGGTGGTGTTAGGGGCAGCAGATTAGGGGTAAATAGGGATAATGTAGGTTGTGGCGGTGTGCGGTCGGCAGATTAGGGGTTAAAAAAAATGATTAGAGTGGCGGCGATGTGGGGGGGGCCTCGGTTTAGGGGTACATAGGTAGTTTATGGGTGTTAGTGTACTTTAGAGCACAGTAGTTAAGAGCTTTATGAACCGGCGTTAGCCCATAAAGCTCTTAACTCCTGGCTTTTCTCTGCGGCTGGAGTTTTGTCGTTAGATTTCTAACGCTCACTTCAGCCAAGACTCTAAATACCGGCGGAAAGATCCCATTGAAAAGATAGGATACGCAAATGGCGTAGGGGGATCTGCGGTATGGAAAAGTCGTGGCTGGAAAGTGAGCGTTAGACCCTTTCCTGACTGACCCTAAATACCAGCGGGCAGCCAAAACCAGCGTTAGGACCCCCTAACGCTGGTTTTGACGGCTAACGCAGAACTCTAAATCTAGGCGTAAGGTAGGAATAAGGGGTCCATTCTACATGGGGTTAAAAAAGCTGTACTCTACTCCAGATGCATTTATAAGACTGTCGGGATACCAATCGAAGCAAATAGCAATCAGAAATGGGACTAGACAGGGCTGCCCACTATCTCCGTTATTATTCGCACTGTGTATTGAACCATTAGCTCAGAAAATTAGAGACAACCCCAACATATCAGGAATTAAATTAGGTAGAAATGAATACAAAATATCACCGTTTGCGGATGATGTCATCCTCGCAGTCACTAAGCCTTTACTCTCCCTCCCAGTAATATACTCAGAGATAGGTAAGTTTGGTCCACTATCAGGTTATAAGGTGAACGAGAGTAAATGTGAGGCCCTGGATATCCATCTACCTAATCACACGAAAAAACTTTTGGAGATTAACTTTGCCTTCTCCTGGGCAAAAACATCCATCAAATATTTAGGTATCTACCTTTCAAGAAATGTGCACACTCTTTACAGAGACAATTATAAAGTTATATTTAACCAGGCTAAGACATTGTTGACCAATTGGGCTAAACATAAACTGTCGTTATATGGAAGGATTATGTCCATCAAAATGACGATACTACCTAAAATCCTCTATTTATTTCGCTCACTCCCAATAAATGTATCGATATCAGAGTTACAAACGATGCAGAAGGAAATCCTCAAATGTATATGGCAGGGGAAAAGGGCAAAAATTAATAAGGACATTCTGACCAGACATAAATCAGGGGGAGGAGTGGGGCTCCCAGACCTAAGATCTTAATATTATGCAGCTAGAATGGCCCAAACCATCCAATGGCATAAAACGACAAAGACTCCACAATGGGTTCAACTAGAAACTGATATCATGGAGGTAGGCAGACTAGACAGACTGCTATGGGCAGACAAACAAGACAGACCTCAATCTCTACGACAGTATGTAGCAATACATCACACTATCATTTTATGGGACAAATTGACCAGAACTCATACAATTATTAATAGCTGGCTCAGGCTACACCCTTAATACCCATCAAGTCAATAACAAGTTCACAATTGCAGGGAAAATGGGAAAATAAGGGCCTATATCGTATTGCAGATACACTTGTAAATAGTAAGATACTAACTTTTAAGCAGTATGAAGAACTAGGGGAACCTGATAGAAATCTATGGTTTCAATACCTACAACTCAAATCAAGGGTACAGGAGATATTAGGAAACACAAAGAGAGAGCATAACACTATATATGAGTCATTGTGCTTATCTAAAGTATACAAGAGGGGCATAATTACTTTACTATACCCAAACTTCAATGTCAAAGAAAAATATAAAAAAAAATATGGCATGGTAAAATGGGAAAAAGATTTAGGCAGATCTTGGTCAGTAGAGACATGGACAGAAAATATCCAGAGAGGTCTTAAATTCTCCCTTAATGCTACTTTAAAAGAAAACTACCTCAAAGTAATACACAGGTGGTACATCTATCCCACTAGATGGATTAAAGATGAAGATCGTGAGCATCATTGATGCTACAGAGGATGTGACGAAGTGGGGACATATCTACATATGTGGTGGCATTGTGGGGGGGGTCAAGCGGGTATGGGATTACATCTCAAATTACTTAAGCATAATATTAGAAGCAGATATAGCCCTTTCTCCAGAGCAGACCCTTTTACATTTCCACTAGAAGGACATCTAAAGAGGCATTCTAAATTGGTCAATATGATCTGTACTGTCACGCGCATGTGTATAGCTAAGTTTTGTCAGATGGATGTCCCTTCATTTGAGTATATTAAAAAGAGAATAGAATACCACTATAATATGTCAAGTGCCACAGCAGAACTCCTAAACACTAAAGACCGTTTCATTGAAATGTGGGAACCATATATTATGCATATTGAAAGGTCTAGAAGGATAGGACGGACTGCCATATAAAAGGTCAGTGGTAGAAGAGATATTGTGTGAGATTTGTTTCTTTCTGTTTGGAATAGGATACTGTGTTGGATACGAAAATAATATTATTCGGAGTAAAATCCCGATAAGTATATAATGAATGTGACTCTTTTACAGACTGAACCTGTACTGCTTCCTGTTTGAAGTTTATTTGTATTATGATGTTTTGATATGAAAAATCAGTAAAAAAACATTTAAACAAAAAAAACAGATTATGTTTGTTGATTACTGTAATTTAGAAGAAAATCAAACCAGATTTTAAGGCAAATTGATACTTAAATGCAGTCATTTCTAAAGTGTTCACATACTTGTTCTTGCCACTGTACATTTATGTAAGTGTTCTTAAAAACAAACATTGATCTCTTTCTACTAATCCAGTAACTTTGTCTTGCTCTCAATCTCTTCCTTCCTATTCATTCTACTTACCCCCTTCTATACCCTTTCCTTATCCTCCCATATCCATCCTCAATCCAGGAATAGTACCCCAGGACTGTTTTAAAAAAGAAAGCAGGGCAGATCCAGAAAGACCAGTATGCCTGACATCGCTAGTGGGGAAGACAATGGAAAATATTATAAGGGATTATATTTGTGAAAACAAAATTATGTGTTCAAATAAGCATATTTTAATAGAAATAGATCATATCAAACTAATCTATTAAGGAATTAGAAAGTAAGAATATAGGTAAAGGTGAATCAGTTGATGCCAGTGACGTGCATTCATTAGAGGCAGGTGAGGCAGTGCCTCCCCTGGCCAATGTGGGAATTACATCTATTTTTTAATATATAAAAAAAAAAAAAATGGTTTTTTTTTTTCTTAATTTTTTTTTCACATATGAAAAGGTGACCCCCCCTACCCCCCACCCCTCCACCAAATTATGCTTCTTATTGCAATTTTATTGTTTCTGTAATATTAACTTTACTACATTCATATTGCGCAAGAAGGTAAGAGGCCAGCTGTCCTTCCATTGCGCAATATGAATGTAATAGTCTGTATGGGCTGCTTTAGAGACTGCCACCCAGTGGGGAATAATAACTAATGCAGCAGTCTCTAATGCAGCCCATAACTGCTCCCACCGGAGGCTAGCCTCGGGAGCCCTGAGCCCTGCCTGCCCGGCCGCTCAGCCAATCAGGCATCAGTATGTCTGAGTCTCTAGGCTGAGTTGCCGGGCGGGAAATAGTTGCGCAGCCGCATTGGTGGTCAGGTGTTAATGTGGAGGAGTGAGTCGTGACGGTCAGGAGGAGTGGAGCAGGAGTGTTCTGTTGGAGTCAGTCGTGTGGAGCAGGAGTCAGGACTCGTGACAGACAGTCAGGTCAGGTGTCAGCCGGAGTTGGACGTCGTCAGGACTGGAGGACTAGGAGCCCAGCCGGAGCGTAGCTACTAGCCAGGTAGGTGAGCTGAGGGCTGAGCTCAATGCAGCAGTGAAATTGCTCTAGTGGCTGGCTGGTCAGGAGGACTCAGGAGGCGTGAGGGTGACAGTTCAGACGACCGTCAGTCAGTGCCAGTGAGTGGTGGGTCGGGTGGCTAATAACAGGAGTAGTACACTCCTGTTATTAGCCACCCGACCCACCACTCACTGACACTGACCGACGGTCGTCTGACCTGTCACCCTCACACCTCCTGCTAGATGGGTATTTAGCAGAGCGGCATGGGATGGGTATTTATTTAGCACAGTGGGATGGGTATTTAGTATAGCGGCATGGGCAGGGGCATTTAGCAGAGCAAGATTGGTATTTAGCAATGCACTAGCAGAGCGGCATGAGTTACTTTGTAGGGTGGGCGGGCAGCAGGTTCACACACTTCACAGTCACTAGTACAAAATGTAAGCGCTTAGCGCTCCTATGCCGGCTTCCCTCCCTGACACTGCTAGGCTAGCAAAGTATTCAGCGGCACGCTCCTCTAACACACTGAACTGGGCTGTAAGCAGAGTAGCAGACAGAGGCACTTCACTCAGTACGCATTGCAAAGAGAGTAGACACAAAATCGAACGGATGGGATCATGTAACAACTACTGACTGGTGTCTGTCAAATGATCATTTTTTATAAGTAAACTTAACTGACATAATAACTTCACAATACTTTTTTTATATAATAAAAAATAACACAGCTTATACTGCAATGCAAACTTTTATTTCTGAGACCTGTTGAGCTGCACACGAGTTACACTGTAAATCTGTAACTGCAGCTCAACAGGTCTCAGAAATAAAAGTTTGCATTATAAAAAAAAGTATTGTGAAGTATAAGCCCATTAAGGGAGGGGCTGCTGTAACTATGCGATATCACACTAAATCATTTCTATGTCAGTGTGTTAAGTGCTGGAAAAGCTGTGATCAAAAGCACTGAGAAAGACATGCTTTAGATTGTGATATCGCATACCACAGTTCCTGACTTCCTGCAGCAGCATTCACAGTCTCACACAGAAGCTCTGTTAGTGTGTCACCGTTTTCTACAGGAGCTGTAAAGGGGGAGCTGGGGCCAGTGATAGATGCAGAGATGTTTCTCTGAACTGAACGGAGGT
Organism: Bombina bombina; assembly: GCF_027579735.1. Classification (NCBI taxonomy): domain Eukaryota; kingdom Metazoa; phylum Chordata; class Amphibia; order Anura; family Bombinatoridae; genus Bombina; species Bombina bombina. The sequence continues at coordinate 549,661,321 of NC_069503.1, forward strand.
GTGGGGGAGGGGACTGAACTCTTTCCTTGTTTACTCTACCCATGCTGCATTCCTCATTCCAGGACCAGGCTGTGAACACAGCAGTGCTGAGTCTGACATATTAGCTGTAAAATATTTAATACAAGATTACTGACTTGGCAATGAGGAATGCAGCATGTGGAATGCAGCAGTCAAGGAAAGAGTTCAGGACTTCAGTCAGGGCTGGATGGATAATTACTCTACCAGTAAGTGTGACCAGTTACTCTCTGCTGCTAGCTAGCAGCACATTAAATAAGAGAGAGAAAAAGAGAGAGTGAGAGAAAAAGAGACTGAGAGAGAGAGTGAGATAAAGAGAGAGTGAGAGAAAGAGAGAGTGAGAGAAAGAGAGAGTGAGAGAAAGAGAGAGTGAGAGAAAGAGAGAGTGAGAGAAAGAGAGAGTGAGAGAAAGAGAGAGTGAGAGAAAGAGAGAGTGAAAGAAAGTGAGAGAGAGAGAGAGAGAAAGTGAGAGAAAGTTAGAGAGTGAGAGAAAGAGAGAGGGTGAGAGTGAGAGTAAGAGAGAGTGAGAGTAAGAGAGAGTGAGAGTAAGAGAGAGTGAGAGAGAGACAAT